>NC_142683.1:18418167-18435667 GCF_964200805.1 Pocillopora damicornis
CGAAGGGATTGGGTCCCATGTGACTTCAGAGAAAGTAGAACCCAGGTTGGTGACTCTGAGGTTCGTTGGAGGAGCACTAGGAGCTTTGGGACCTTTGTCTGTCCTGAAAGTAAACAACGAGCTGTTTGGTCCACTGCCAATTCGATTAAAAGCACTGATGGTGACATTGTACTCGGTGTCTTCTTCCAAATCTGTCAACCAAACTGCTGTTTGTGCTGTCCTGGTCACATTGGCTGTAGAGTTAAGGACTTTTAACCAGAATACCTCATAACCAAGTAATGTGGCCGCGTTTATATGCTGCGAAGGGATTGGGTCCCATGTTACTTCGGAGTAAGTGGAACTTAAGTTGGTGACTCTGAGGTTCGTTGGAGGAGCACTAGGAGCTCTGGGACCTTTGTCTGTTCTGAAAGTAAACAACGAGCTGTTTGGTCCACTGCCAATTCGATTAAAAGCGCTGATGGTGACACTGTACTCGGTGTCTTCTTCCAAATCTGTCAACCAAACTGTTGTTTGGGCTGTCCTGGTCACATTGATCGTAGAGTTAGTGCCCTTTTCCCAGAATACCTCATAACCAAGAAGCGTGGCTACATTAATATGCTCCGAAGGGATTGGGTCCCATGTGACTTCGCAGTAGGTGGAGTTTAGGTCTGTCACTCTGAGGTTGGATGGAGGAGCACTGGGAGCTAAAAATCAAAGGTTTTAATATCAAAGGTTTATTCAAAGGTTTGAATATCTGAGCAATGACGCACCAACCTCTCTCTCCTGACTCAAAATTACCCTAACCTGTTATCAGTTGACTATTGTTGGTTTAGGGGAGCAGTAAGTGCGCAGTTGCTCAGGTACACTAACAAGGATTTTTCTCGGGGGGGGGGGGGGTGCACCGCTGAGGAATGACGCAAAATGCTTGTCATATTGGAAAACCGCTGGTTTTCGTAATCAGGGAGGTAGGGGAATGCACACTCCTGCACCCCCCCCCCTCACCCCCTTTTCAGCTGATTCTTCCCATCTGAAATGTTCTATTAAAGTACGCCTCATCCGTAAAAAAAACACATACGCACACAAACCAAAACTTCAAAATCAAAATTTAACCTCATTATTTTCGCCCGCGTCAACTTCTGATACGAATTTTTCAAATGCACCAATAGAAACGCGTGGAAAAAATATTAAAAACGTTAATGAAAGTTACAACACCCTCGCTATGAGCCTATCTTCATATAGAGAAATGAGCCATTTCATTACTTACCGCTCTCCCCACTAAAGGCAGTGATAGGGGAACTTGGAAGGCCCGCACAAGACAAGGTAACCACCGATACTCGAATAATATATTTAGTGACCCCCTTGAGGTTCTTTATCTCAGCTTCGTATCTTTCTTTATTCTGAGGCGGTACGTACTGTTCAGCAAATGGTTCGCCTTCTTCACAATACAGTATCGCGTATCCCTGGAAAACTCCATTCAAACTGTCCACATAAGACTCTGGCAGACTTGTCCACGAAACCAGGAGACAAAGAGAATCCGATTCACAAGAAGTAGCAGTTACGTTTGTGGGAGCCCTAGTTGGTACTATGAAGAAAAAAGATTAGAAAATTTATTTATTTTTTCGGGTGAGCTTGGGTGGGAGATCTTCAGTAAGTTTAGCGATCGGGGAATATTATCACCTGTCGAATAATATATAGGAGGAGGGGAATCGGAGGATTTTGATCGTATCATAACACCCCCCCCCCCCCTCATAAGGCTCTGTACTATTTTAATTATCCCTTATGGGAATTTAATTTCCTATGGTCCCTCCTATATATTCTGTTAGCGAACACTGATTCCCTTTCCGTTCCACCTGAAAACCATGTGACCCTATTCAAAATCCTTCCACCCCCCAACGATACATAATGACGGCTCCCTTACAATGCTCTCTTAATTAAGAACGAATGTGATAAATGTAGCAAATGACAGTAATCTTACTGTGTAGCGATTCAACAGAAGTCACTTCGAAATCTTCTCGAAATAATGAGGAGTTTGGAGATAAGGCTTCAATAAGGTTAATGACGTTGTCAGTTCCAACAGAGTAGAACGACATGTTGACATTGACAATGACACTTCCGGACCTGTAAAAAACGAAACTTTTTAAATATTCCCCAGTATTCGAAATGTGCATCACTCGCAGCTAAGAGCATAGACATCAATGCTATCATCATCTTCCATCCAGAATTCTTTAAAGGTGAAACTTATGATAAGCAAGCCTTTATGATGTTTTTTTAGGTATTCAACATCATGACGTTACGAGTAAACTTAAGAGAATGGTACAGCTGGTCCTTCAAAACACGTAAAATGACAGTTTAGCTGAGCAAGCACAAAACTGTGATATTTTCACTTTAGGTTTGTTGAAAAACAACAATGGCACTGAAGTGTTATCAATACTATTTCATTTTCTATTCATGCCGAATATATCTGGAAAAAAAACTTTACGTACTGTACCTTGCGGAATAAACGGAGGAAAAGCCGTATTTCGGATCATTTTCAAACATTTTTCCGACCTGAAGAAGAAAAAATAAAAGAATAAGCTAATTGGAGACGCTAAACGCGAAGCTATTTGCTCCCGTAGTCCTTGAAAATCACACCTGTTTCTCGATGTCTCGATTCTCTGCATCCTTTGACTTAATGAACTCGCTCCAATTCTTGCCTGGAAACTTGAATTCCACATTTATCCAAAACCGAGATGGCTTTCCTTGATAGAAATAATCATAAAATTAAAATAATATTATAATAAAAAAGAAGATTCTGGTGAGAGAAGGCGGCTTTCAGTTGGTTCCTCAAATTGATGGCTCTGGTCTCTGAAATTTAAGATTCCTTTCTCTTAAAGAATAAGTTCTGCAGGTCGTGTTAAGACATACGTTAGTCAGTTATAACACCTAGAATTCAATTTGCCACTGAGAGCGCAACTGAGTTTGGGGGGTAAGTTTGTAAAGAAACTGTGGTGGAGGGGGGGGGGGGGAAGGGAGGGGAAAAACAAGATAAATTTGGTTTTGTTAATTGAGTTGGAAATGTAACTTGATCAACGTAAAGGGTTTCTAAAACTGACGTTTATAGGTTTGCCCCATCGTCAAAGCCCTGCCTGAGGGCTAACGCTGGAAACTTCAGCTTTACGGTAATCAATTTACATTATCAGCTCAGTCAATAAAACCAAATTGTCTTGTTAAGTAAGGCACGGGGTCTTGGAAATATTGTGCGTGTGATCGTATAAACTTATTCAACCGGTTTTAGGTGTATCTATTCACTGTAAAAACTGGAAGTAACAAGTTACTTAACAGTCGTTCGTACCTATCTTGTTTACAACCAAGCCAAAGATTTCATCTCTCTGGAGCTGGTGAAACCAGATCATTACTTCGTCTAAAGTAGCCTTGGCTGCTCCGCTTGTTAATGGCTGATCAAACTCGATAGCATTGGGCACGACAACGCATACATTATTGCTTACATTTTGTTCACCATTGCGGTAACCCTTCAGGAGACGAGGAATACGAAACGAGAAAGTTATATGTGTCCAAGCACCATCGACCACATCTAGTTCTATTTCGCAACGGTATTTGTAAGTGATCATTCGAATGACAAGGTCATCTTCTCTTTCCATAACCAGAAAACCACTTTTATTTTCATGCGGCTGGCCGAATCCCAAAATCTTCACAGGTTCTGTTGGTCTGGTCTTAAATAATCTCAGCCAAAAAGACATCGTAATACCCCCAGGGCATGTCGCATGTCTTAAGTTTATAATACAAGATTCATTAATAATCCCAAAGTGCAACTTTCCTTCAGAAGACTTGACAGGTTGTGACACAACATTAGTATTGGAGTCAATGAGGTCAGTGTGGTTGGTTCCGTTTCTTGTAAGATTGGCTGTTTGCGTCACATTTTCCATTGACCAGTATAAGTTCAAGGACTGAAATAAAGGTTCCATAATATCTGGTATTGAGAAAAAAAGAGAGGTCATCTTAGCACAATCTGTTGTTTGAAAAGACGAATGGATTCACAATAGATGTTCGGGTTTAAGAAGCGACGACGGCGACGCCGTGGACAACGTCTGTTAAAAATTGAACTTACATTTTACCTACGAGTTTCGCGATATTCTAAAGTCATTTAGCTTGTTTCTCATCTCGAAACTGAACATGTAACACAGCTTTAAATTATTAGAAACAAAAATTTACAAAATTAGCCGTCGTCGTTCACGTTCTCCAGACAACATCTGGACATTCACGTTGTTGTTTTGCAGAGGACGCAAAAAAATTTACAAAGATTTATAACGCACGTGCACAGCTATTGTTATGCTCATTAAGCCTTTTGTTTAGTGATGTTCCCGTTGCCGTTGCCGTCTTGGTTTTCTAAAACTCCCTATTAATATAAAAAATCCAACCCAAAACCAACCATATGGATCGTAAATTGGCTGAAATTCGTCATCTTTGGGGAGAGGACGGAGAAGAAGAAGAAAAACAGAGACAAACACAACAAAATAAAACATCAAAGACGATGCAACAACAACAAGGACTGCAAGAAGAACGAGGCGAGACATAAAATTTACTGCGCAGAACAATAGCGCGGCACGAGCGTTTTAAAACTTGGTTATTTTTCAGTCTTCTCATGCACAACAACAACCTGAAGTCACCAACTTTGAAGTCCCCTCGCTGAAAGGAAACCTCGACAAAATTTTAGTCATGTTTTTAATTTGAGTTCAAAACTACAATGATTCACATGTTGTGCCGAAGAGATAACGCGCATCATCAGAAAGCGTAAATTTACCGAGGAACTGGCGAAATTCTTAGTGGAAAAGAAAGTTCGTTTTTTCGTCAACGTTTTCCCAGGCGTCGCTGCAGTGACGTCCCAAACTCCCTAACAAGAACAAATACAACGACAAAAACCAACAGAAAATTTACAGGGAGAACAAGCGCAATAAAGAGAAGCTACAGAACAAAAATTAGGAAAAGAATAAAAAAACCAGGACAAAACGAAAAGTACGATAGGATTAAAACGAAGAACCTGGAGCTGACTCTACCTCTTTCCCCGATCCATCCCATTGCTTGAACAGAAGTTTCATTTTTATCACTGTGGTACATGAGCGGTGTTAAAGTCATTTCCGTGGCTCCATCAGCTAATCCTTTGTTGTTGTGTCTTTCAAGCACTATCCCACATGCCGCATCTCGGACATATCTAATGATCGGACAAGATTTACAATGAAAACTCCTCTCTGTCATATTCATTCCAGAAGGGTGGAAAATCCTTAATTCATCTTTTAAAAAAAAATTGACAAGGGGCGGAATTAGGAACTTTTGATGGAGGGGGGGGGGGAGACGGAGGGGGGGAGAGGATGGAGGAGGGGGGAAGGAGGATGGATGAGGGGAGAGCGGGGGAAGAGGGTTCTAAACTTTGATTCGCCAAACATACAATTTTGGTAGAAGTTTGGTATCAGGTATGGATTAAAAATACCCACAGGTCTATTAAGGGGAGGTGTGGGTCTCGGGACCCTCACCTCTGCATCCGCTACTGTACATGATGTCGTAGACCGTGGGATAGGCCTCCACAATAGAATGGCTGTACTTGTTCCAGGTCGTCAGTGGAGTTGTGCCACAAAAAGAGATTACCGTATTTCCTCGAATAAGCGCCCACGCCCTAATAAGCCTTCTCCCGATTAAGCGCCAACCCTCTCAGCCATAATGTCAAACAAGTACCCTTGAATAAGTGCCCCCCCCCCCTGCTCCCTTACTTTTTTAAATAGCAGGAAAGCAAGGGAAACTTGTCTCTATTGCCACTTTGTTTATGACTTCTTAGCTTCAACTTAGGAGAAATCAGTACAGGAAAATAATTAGCTTCCCCCTTGATTAAGTATCTTTTTCCGATAAGCGCCCCTACTTTTCGCTAAACTTTAAATAAGTGCTCGGGCGCTTATTCGAGGAAATAAGATAATTAGTGTCAATCTGCAGCAGGGATAAACTTTGATGGATACAAGCGAAATGTTAACGAGAAAGATTTCAACCTACACTACTGACTTGGCACGATCGTTGAAAGAAATCTGAAATGATGCCTTCTTTCCGGTATCACAGTTGGTTTCCAGGTAGACTTGCTTTACGTACTTTGAGCCTCCAAAATGACAGGTTATTTGATCCCCCTCAGCCAATAAAACATTTCCAGCGAAACATGTCTCCACTTTTGAGAAAATATGGCTCTCTGCAATTAAACCAGGTCATTAAAAACGTTGTATTTCATCCTCACACACTCATGTTGACTCGTTCCAGGCCAAATTGACATGAGTTCATCGCATCCCACATCTAAGCTACTATCTTCATGAAACATTTAAAGCCAAATTTTGAAACTCGATTCTTTTGGTAGTTATACACATTGTTTTAAAATGATTCTATCGTAAGAAATAGTAACAGGACTTCTTGTCGTCCAAGTCAGTCTGTAATCACAAAAGAGAATGAAAAAATCGAATGATCGCAAATTGGGAGTCCGATTTGTTAAATTAAGAGCATGAATAGAATTGGAAAATACGAGGTCCTGTAAGCAATTGATCAAAACTATGACAAAATTTGATGAATAAACTAGCCATCAATTATACGTTTTCATAAAAAACAACAGTTAATTCGGCGAAATGCGCGGCAACAGGGCGCACACATGACGCACCCTATCCAATTCCAATCTTGACGGGCGGATGATAACCAATCACGTGCGAGATTTTGTTATAGTTTTGACCAGTAATGATAGTAGGACTGAGTGGAGTCCAATTCGGTCTCTAATCGTACGAGTGACAACAAAATCCGCGGGAGTCCTATTTGTTTTTCACAAGTATGATTGCAGACCGAATTGGACAACGCGAAGTCTAATTACCAATTAATTATAAAAATTACAATTTCCGAGAAAAGAAGAATGGCTAAGTTATGAAAGAAAGGGGAAATTTGCATTAAAAACGTGACAAAATAGATCTTTACATTGTTTCCATGATGATTTGAACCAAGGTTTTGGTTGGTTGATTTCAACTACAACTGTGAATGTGATTGGCTTATTGAATTGTCCAATAACAAACTGTCCGATAACTTGGCAAGCAAATTAGCGGAAAATAGGAGTTTTTTAAACCAATCACAATTGAGGAAATTGCCATTTTTATGATTAATCCAATAATCATAATTCAAATTAAGGAAGAAATGAAGAACATATACCAGAATAATAAACTTCAAGTTCGGACAAAACAAACTCAGAACTTCCCGCCAAATACGTGTTCTTGTGTCCCATGTCTCGTACGTATCCTGGTGCATCGTAAGTTTTCCCGAGAGAGCTTGTACCATTCTTTCCAATGAGCAAAAGATCGACATCGAAAGTCGGTCCGTAATTCATATTATTGTAGATAATGGCCTTTTTTGGGGAAGAAATTCTGTAAGGAGAATCAGAACCGTGGGAATTCCTCAGGGTAAACAGCACTGAACCAGTACTCATCGTCGACATGTTGGAAACTGAAATGATATATATATACAATTAGCCTATTTAAGCGCTTTTCGCTTGAGTATTGTAAAACCAAAGCCAAACTTATCACAATAAGCAATCAGATGAAAGGAAAATACCCCTAAGAGGCTAATTAGAACTCAAAGTAAAAACTGCCAAACTGCCTAGAACGCGAGAAACGCGAGCGACCAAGTCGTGATTGATTTAGTTTTGCCCGACTAGTTAAGAGAGTAGCGCACGTTTTGTGGACCATTCAAAGAACGGAGTAAAGCTAAGCTAATGCAATCCTGGATTACCTTTTTTTAATGGATGCTGTCTGACGAAGCTTTGTGTAACTTGCGCTTTTCAATTTTTCCTCTTTGTGGAAATCCAAAGTACACTGTATTTGAAATGTGTTTGTACGAGAATGTAAGAAACGTTTTGAGGAGGGTAGCGAGGTTATCGAAATATATCTATACTATTCACAGGAGATCTAAACAACTAAGGGAAATCCTAGCACATAGCGCCCTGTGGAAATCCACACAGCCCAAGATAAAATTTCACCAAAAGCTAATTATTCTCACGAGCATTCCATGGACTTGAGCTGATGCCACCGAATATCCACCATGAGTTAGCTCTTGCTAAGACAACTGTGAGAGGTTTATGATCGCACTTTGCGTGAAACACTTCTGGTTCCCAGCCGTCAGCTGATGCATTGTAACAAGGTGCCCAACTGTGCCAGTGCTTTAGAGAAAATTCGTACATGTAGTCTGCAGCCCTTGGAAATGCGTGCACAAATGAGTTTTCAAATCCTACAGCATTAAGAAACACACGGGGAAAAATTATTTTGATTTTGGTGATGGAAAGACATTTCCACTAGCGTGTTCCGGGCGTTCCGTTGGTAAAATGAAGCACGGTAGTGACCTGCGCAATAGTAGCGGAGGAGTGAAAAGGTGAGAGAGGTTTGGGTTGGGTAGCGTAATGAACAACGACCCGACCCAGACCTCCTGCGTTTTGGCTCTGCCGCTACTATTGCGCCGTTTACTACATCTCTTCGTATTACTAACTGAACGCCTGATTTCCACACTACTGTGGAGTTTCCTCACATTACCTGCTACTTTGTCTCTGAGCTTTACCGTGCCGGAAAGAATTTTGATAACCACATCATTGGACGTGAACATCAATGACCCACCTTGGAGATTCGATTAAATAATTCAGTGGATCAAGGATGCTTGTGACAATTGAAAACATCATCCTGGTAAGTAAGTATTTATGCATGTGTGCATAAGGATCTCAATGGGGTGATGGCTTTTACAGCTAACGGTTAAAACTTTGGCCATTTTACGGCTAACAGTCATCCCGTAAATCATTCAACTGTTGTCACCAGAAATTTTTGATGGTCAATTTTTTTACGACTGTCGGTCAAAATTTCTCAATTTTTACGCCTAACAGCTAACTTTTTTGTCCGTTTTATAGCTAACGGCTAAACCCACTGAGATCCTAGTGTATGTATGTATGCGTGTTTGTCCGCCCACTCCTTAATCGGGGTTTTTAGGGTCTACAGGAACAAATAAATAAATGAATAAATGAGTGAATGAATAAACATAGTTTTTGAAAATCCCAACTGACAAGAAACAGACCTGTTAGCTAAGTAAAAACGCAGCCAAGGAGTTAAATTCGGGGCAATTGGGAACAAGTCCAGTGCGTAGCAGGGTGGAAGGCTTGAATCCGGGACCACCAAATTACAAGACCGGCGCCGTAACCACTCGGTTGGGGCGCTAGGACCGAGGCATGTGTTGAATTGTGGTATTTTATGAAAATTGTATTCTACTGACCTTAATGATGAAACATTACATACCCTGTAATGGCGCTTGTGATTGACAGTTGCCAGTCGTTAACATCAAATTTTCAAAGTCCAGCCACAAAGCAATCATTCTAACGAATATTCGTATCTGTAATGAAATGTGAACGGTAGAGGCGTATCGTTTAATTATTTTCTTTTCATGCTAACTGTGAATAAATTAACGCAGGTAATTTATGATGTTAAAAATGTTTTGGAAACACCTTCGAAGCTCTCTTTATGAACAATCTTGGAGGGGGCCGATTGAAAAAAACTGGCTCTAGCACTCGAAGTCGAGGCTTTTCAGCAGGCTTCTTTTTTTCTTTTCCGTTCTTTATCGCTCTTTCAGCTTGCTTTCGCCCCATGCCCTCCCGCGGATCATGCTTCTCTCCTCCAATTAGCTTCAGTAGTAGACATGTTTCCCATTTTACCAGTATTCTTGCTTTCTAGAAGCTTCATATAAAATCAACTGGAATCTTCTTATTCTGAAGCATTGTAGAAAATCAAACAGCAAAGTTTATATGTACCTGATAAGGACCGCTTGTAAAACTTCCAAGTCTTACTTGGAAGTAAATCCATTTATGACCCACAGCATACCCCACGAAAATAAGCCTTTCATTGTCGGTGGAATCTTTGACAAACACGTGCAGGAGTGAAAGGTGCGATTGGCACCGAAGATGAAGGCACCCGTACATATCACTGTATCCTTATGGACGTTCTTCCTCTGAATGAAGACAATGTTTCTGCAAACAGAAAAAAACCAATAAATTATGTAAAAAATGTGCACAATCAATCCTGTACAGTTCAAGAAAGATCGTGATCAATCAAAAGAGATGAGCTTATAAATATATTTGAAAGAGACAACGGCAAGGCCAGAGCATCCAAAGAGTTTGGTTTCGACAAGAAAGAGCGAAGCCAATCCCGGTCTTCATCAGCAACGACCACCATGTACTTGAAACATCTGCATAGACGCCCCCCCCCCCCCCTCGGTCATAATTTCAAACAATCGCCCCTTCGAATATGCAATTTCTCAAATAGTAGGGATGCAAGGAAAAACTGTTTCTATCACCACTTTTTTCATAACTTTTTTGTTCACCACCCCCTCCTCCCCCTCGATTAAGCTCCTTCTAGTAAGTGCCCCTCCTTTCAGCTGAAATTTTAAATAAGCCTCAGGCGCTTATTCGAGGAAATACGGTAACTGTGAAGTTACCGTATTAGAAAGGCGCAGGTCATTTCAGAGGGGAGGGAGGGGCAGGGGGGTTAGTACCTCCTGCGCCCCTCCCCAATATCCGCACCTGGAATTGATACCTTTACTGAATTACCTAAAGAACATAAGATGATGCGTCTTATTCTTCAGCATATATTGGCATATTGCAGAGTACTGTATTCCTACACCTGTATTCACTCACGTTTCGAACCAATTTTGTCACTACACGCGCTGGGATAACTGTCAATTTGGCATCCTTTACTGCTGTGTCGAAGATCCAAGATGTTAAGTTTCTCGTATTTACATTCATCAATACCAAATATTGCTCTAGACTCTGCGAAATTCAAGAAACAAGACAAAGAGAATAAAAACTTTCTGTCTTTCTTTTAGATTTTCATTTTTTTTGTCACCACATGGTCGCATCACAGATGAATGAAGAGCGAAATAAGACATCGTATTGTATTTTCAGTCATCTTCTCTGCTTCTTGGAGGCTAAACTAAATAGAATGTACCCAGAGAGGTTTGTGTTTTGACTCGCCCTCAGGGCTCGTCAAAATACGGCTCAACTTGTTAAAATACTCAGCGATACTTCACAACAAAACGTCTAATGAGACATGTTTATTACCATTCTCTGTGTTCTTGTGAACACTGTAAAATAGAAGTGCGTCATCATCAAATCTCTCAATCGTAAGCTTCCTTGTGGCAAAGGACTTTAAGAATCGAGTCTTCGCTAAGCTGTGGGACCGTCCTATTGCCACACTTCTCCATGAGATACCCCCAGGCTCTCTCTCAATTGACATCTCCGCGACGATAACTCCGTTTTCGCTGTATGTCAGCACACCTCTCGTTTGATTGATTGAAAATGCTAACCGGGTCCATTGATTGAACGATGATGTTCTGTTGAGGCGTAGGTAACGTGTCTTGTTGCTTTTCCATTTCAGTCTTATGGAATATTCACTTTGGTCGTAAACCAATGAAACACTGGCAAGGGAACTTGATTCACCAATATTAAGCTCCATTAGTGTCAGTGAGTTCTCTGTAGAGCGATTGGTAAATTGAGTATAGATTGATTGGTAAATTGAGTATAGTTCCGCAACAGATCTTTCGATGAAGTATCAGAACAAAAGATATAGCAAACTATCCCCTAAATTTCACATTTCAAGAGAGCAATTGCACATGAACAAAGACAAGATGGACTTTTACAAATTCTCGCCTTCGACTCGTGATTCACAACTGCTGTTCGTTTCCACTGAAAAACCCTCTTAGGGAGTATGGCCTGTTCACCGTGAGAAATGACGGGCCATCCCATAACCTTCACCTAACCTAAGAGTGATTACCCCCGCATATCTCCTTAAGGTATCACCGCTGAATCAAACATTATGGTAATGAGAACATAGGGAATGGTCAATAAGAAAAAAGATTGATCGTGAAACAAATTCTCCTTGCCCGTGTCATAGTAAATGTATAGAGAACAGTATGGACGATACTCGTGCCGATGGTAGGAATTGTAAGGATGAAAGGCTTCACCATTTGAGGGCAATCTGAGATTAGAAGTGGGTTAATGAATTTGTTTTCCAGTGATCCATTCCTTCACTTGCCAGGCCGTTCTTAAAAACACCATTCTATCACTCTCCATTCAGGCAGGGTATTAACCTTATAACCCCTAAGAGTGACTGGCATATAAATTCTCTTTACCATATCACCTCTGAATCAAACAGTAAGGTGAGGAGAATAAAGGAACTGATCACCGACCAAAGAAGCTCTGGATTGTTAGACAAATTCTCTATGTCAGCATCTTAGGAAATGTTTAGAGAACAGTATGGAGAATATGCATACTGATTTTAGGGTGTAAAGGGTAAAAACTCGATCTAATCGGTCTGTCAGTCTATTAGCTATTGGATATGATACAGGTCAATCATCGATGGTGCCTGTTATCACTGGCTAAAAAGCATTACAAACCCGTTTAAACCTTTTTCATCTCTTCGCTTTTTTGAACATTCCTGTAGAGAAATTACATCTGTTTTTGTGTAGTTCACCTTTTTCACATATGAAGAATTCTTCGGAACTGCAGTTTATAGCCACCCAACGTGTCTCATTACCACCCAGCTGGAAACAGTCATGTAAACTCGAAAGGCCTTTCCCTGAGTCGAAGAAGAAATATTCTGTTGCTTCCTCTCCGTCGCTCCAGTAAAACTTGTTTCCTTGCCTAAACAGGCCTAAAACAAAAGAAAATAACGAACAACATCACTCCTGGTTTGGCTGCAGTGAAAGATTTTGCACAAATATCGCAATTTGATCTTTTACAATCTGTTTTGATTTTGTCCATACTTAGCCATCCTTGAGTCTTCTAGTTTTATAATTCCTCCTGGCATATTTTTCTGTTTTACCAAATATTTAAGTTTGTCCTCTTCAAACAACAGCCATGTGAGCTTACCTTTGTGATATTCTGGCAACTATAACTGACGACAGATCCCTCCGCCTGACCTGAAAAGCCCCGGACTCTAGTGATATCACTGAGGTTTGATAATCATTTTAAACTCTACTTACACATAAGTGCACTGTGCCTTACCTATCCATGGATTTGAAGAAAATCCCGCCACAACATCCTGTTCGTATTGGCTGGTAATCTTAACGGGTGTGGTTCCCATCGGACAGCTTCTGACGAAGTCGTGCCATTTCTTGGATACTTGAGACAATGCATAACATGATTCTTCGCTGCACATAACATCTGATATGTAGAGGCGAGTCATAGGAAGTGTTTGATAAGTATTTAAATCTTTTAAAAGGGAGAAAGTTTAACCTTAATGGGTTAACCTGTCTCCTGTGAAGTTGCTAATATTAATATTTTATCATGAAAATCTTCAAAGACAGAACAGTGACACTCTTAGCTGTGCCTCGTGTGCCACGTTTTTGTTACTACTGTGATCTATTACTGAAAAATTTTGTCTTTTATCTTTGCCACTTTTTTTGTTACCACTGTGATCTACTACTGAACAGTCTCACGGTAACACGCAATTTATTTGTTAATTTGTTTTAAAAAAAATTATATACCTTGCTTAGGTTTGATTTTCATGGTCACAGATTTTATAGTATTACTTTGCGACCATTCATACCACAATATACGCGCCGGATAGACGCCATTCAAATCCACGGAGGTCTTTTCAAGTGTATCGCATTTTTGATACCACCAGGCTGAGGTTAAAACGTTCGCGCAACTTTGCTGTAGTTTGGTATCGAAACCGGTGTAAATTGTAGAAAAGACTGCCCCGTTTAAGGACTGCAGAGCATCGCCGGCTGTACCTAAGTAATTATCAACTTTAAGCCGATACTTTTCCGCCGATGAACCGATCTGGAATAAGTTGTACAAGGCATACGCTTTTTTCCCCGAGAAGCTCTCCATCTCCACATGAAGGATTGAAGGAGTTTTGGTAAGAAGATGAAGGTGTTCGTTCCCGAGCCAAAATTCTCCAGAGAGATTACCAAACCCGTCTTTGTATGCTACCCAATCACGATTGAAATTTATAGATCCGTCCATTCGCCTCTGAATAACTGCCCACTCTCCATCACAGTATACGTCAAAGGCGTCCTTCCCAACAGGATTTATTTTGAAAATTCCTAAAATATGAGATCCTTTCCACTTTTGCACTTCCAGACAGTTCTTTGGAAATTTCACTTTAGAAAAAAGAAATAGAAGAAACACGTCTACATTCATTATCTAGTACAAGGTCTTCACAGAACATTTTAACTGAATATCATACGACGACGTATTATTAACCAGTGAGAACTCAAACTGCTTTAAGCGCGGGAAAACGCAAGTGACCATGTTGGAATTGGTTTTAGTTTCGCATCTGATTGGTTGAGAGAGTAGCGTGAGTTTTCTGGGCCAATCACAGAGCGAAATATAGCAAATCAATGCAATCAAGGATCACCTTTGATACTCAGTTGAAGACTGCTCTAACTAAGACAGGTTTTGGAACGATAGGCATGTTTTGTTCGTTCCATTTGTTTTAAAAGCAAAAAGAAGCCGAGAGTAATAAAAGCAGAAACTTTAAAAATTGCCCTAACAAGAATATTAGGCGAATACACTGCAACCACAGGGTAATTTTTTTATGGCCATGAATACACCACCTTTCATCCTCTACGGTTAAGAACTTGAAAATTATTTTGCCGTCGTTTCTTGCTCGATGAACGATAAAATATCCACGAGTAACGGGATCGCAAGAAAAACAGTCTGCAGAACAGGCGTATTTTGCCACTCGCCGGGCGAGCGAGTGTTAAGTATTTCCTTAGTGAAATTAGAGCTGCCAAATTTGATTTTACGACTGCTGAGGAGAGGAAGAAATTTGTACCAAGGTAGTGAACGATGTGCAGAAGTAAGGTGACGGAAGGGGTGGGGCCTTTTCCCTCTCCCCTCCATCGTCCACTCTGACTCTAAACCAAACATGGCTGGTCGCACAAAAGATCGCGCGCTTGTAGCGTTTGCTAGCCCTAATGAAACGCCTGCACTGCAGGCTACGTGAAAAACGCAAAGCGGACTGGGAAACCTGTTAAGATGTTTTTCAACACAATGAAAGCTATGAGTTGCATCTCAATGAGCCCGACTGTACTTATGAATGATTGAAAAAAAAAAGAAGAAGAAAGAAGGACTTATATCAGAGCAAAAAGGGTATATAAATACACAAATCAACTTCTAAAGTAAGTCTAACACCTTGTTGTTTCACTTCAACAGCGCCTACATTAACCACGTCTTTTATTTTAGATACGTTACATCTTGTATTACTCCTCTCGTTTTCTCCCATCTGAGATTTTAAAAAAAATAATCCCTCGATCTTTTTGTAATTATTTGAGCTAAGACTCCGTCAATAGTGACGCCTACAAATGATCAATTTCTGTTTGAATCTTTCTTTATCTCCTGTTGGATTTGCAGCATCCTTTAGATTTTTACTTCCCCACATAGAATAAAGAAACTCGGACACAGACGTCGAGGAAATTTTTAGACCATGTCATTTAGTATTCAGTATTCACTCCCTACGACTAAGCCATGACCTACAACTGATGTGAGCAACTAGTCTCGTGCCCAGACCTTCCACGGCCAAGCAGTTGAAACATTTCAGTGACACGGTAGGATCTGGGTACGAGATTAATAAGCAATAAGGGCATCAGTCAAGAGCAAGTTTAATTTTTAAAACATAAATTTGTTTCTTTCATCAATTTATCAAAACATTGGCAAATTTAACATTTATTAACTAGGAAAAAATATAGCTCACCATAATCGTATAAGTTCCTGGAGCCTCCGGAGCCAAGAAACGAGTTTCAAATTGAGTGACGTTTTCGCAATTCTCCAAATAGCATCACAATAGGCTGGCGCGATAAAGCGACTTTCTTGATTCTTTCCCAGCAGTATTGGTAATACCCTGGAATTAAAAGATAACAAGGAATGAGTTTGACAGACATCAAAGCATCAAGAAAGAAGCATTGTAGTCTGACATTCAGAGGCCCAAGGATAAAAAGCTGGACGCCGATTGTGCCTTTGTATCAACGCTATAGTGTTGGCCTAAAAAATCACCTTCCCTTACTTAGAAGATTTATCATCATAATCGGGGCGCGCTAGTAGCGTAGGGTCATCAGCATGCGTAATGCTCTGCGCTTCCCGTTTCACGCCTTTAGCCAATGATTTCTGGCAATTATGGTAACTTCTGTCCCGTTAAAATGAAGCGAGCTCTTGTTTCTGCGGGTAAAGTAGAAGAATGAAAAAGACTGAAAGCTGAGAGAGGTGTTCTTGCTCAGCCAGAAGAAGCAGCTTATGATATTCAGTTGGCAATAGATATCTCTGCTTGCCGTTTCTTCAAGCTTCAAACTAACGTAACAGATCCCACCCTCTGCTCACCTGTTATGGTGATTTCTGTCCTGTTAAAAGCAGTGAGCTCTGTTGGTCCAATTAACCCGAATAAAGGTTTCTTCTTGTTCGGATCCGTAGCCTCTGCGAAAAAAACATTTCCATTTTTTTTTTAATCAAGTTGTTGGAAATAGCTGCCTCATCAATGGCTGCGATTTTGCATGGCAAACTATGTAGGAATTCTTACCTCTGGAACAGCCATACACATCCATTTTCAAGTAACCTTTCTTATCACTTTGCTTACTGTGAGCGCTCAACATTCTTATACGCAAGAAACGGGTTTCGATTGGATACAGAAGTCGACGGCGCACAATGGAATTAGCATCACTGTTTCCTAAAAATACCTGTAGAGAGAAGGAAATAAGAGAGCCAAAAGTGGACGCTTAAACAAATTTACCCCCAGATGTGATTGATATGTAATTTCTCCTAACAATGTCAGGATATAATCTAATAAACAGGTGAAAAAAAATACACAAAGTTATCAGTTTTAGGGTTTGATCGTGACGAACCAAACTCTGTCTTTTCGCTTGGCTGGTATTATCCTGGAGGAAAGTAATTCCATTTTCTTAATTTTTTTCCTTGGTAACGTATTTTCGCAAATCAAGGAGAATCCGCCAAATTTACAAAAGCTAAAACCTATAAAACAGGTTCTTGTGTGATTGAGCTTACACATCCCCTTTTAAGGAGAGCTAACTTCTGTCTCGAGGGAAATTTTCATTCAGTGAACGTAATAAAATAAAAAGTATATCAGATCAATATCAGTATCTGGGCAACTGCCCACCTACCCCTTCCCTAACCCAACAATAGTCTATTGATAACAAGTAAGGGGTTAATGTTGGGTTAGGGGAGGGGTAGGTGGGCAGTTGCCCAGATACTGATATTGATCCAGTCTATCTCTCTCACTCTCCGACTCCCATCAGCCTCTTTATATTCATTCCATTGCCGACCGTCTCCGCTGTACTCCAAGTAATATGACGTCACCCAGCTATATTCCTTTAAACTTCCTTGTGTGGCTATGTACGTCACAGTATGGATCAGAATCAGATCAACTTGGAGATACGCCATGAAATATTCTGAAGCACAATATGGTTTTTTGTCTGGGCCAAGCCT
>NW_028292479.1:0-1000 GCF_964200805.1 Pocillopora damicornis
CCCCAAAACCCCACCCCAAAACCCCAAAACCCCAAAACCCCAAAACCCCAAAACCCCAAAACCCCTTATGACCAAAAATTTCCTCTCAATTTTAAAATTAATTTCTTGAGTTAATAATAGAGTAACTAATAATTTTATTTAGTTATAATAAACTAAATTTATTTATATTATTATTCATTCAATGTCATATTGAATTATTTAAAATAGAAATTGATTAAGATCATGCAATTGAGAGTTTAAAATTTTTTAAAGCACATCTATAATGCTTGTAAATTATTGATCTTTCGATT
Source organism: Pocillopora damicornis (assembly GCF_964200805.1). NCBI lineage: Eukaryota > Metazoa > Cnidaria > Anthozoa > Scleractinia > Pocilloporidae > Pocillopora > Pocillopora damicornis. Next base: position 291 of record NW_028292479.1, read on the forward strand.
GATATGCTTACAGCTTAACAAAATAAACTCAAATATTTGCTTTTATCTTAATATTGTTTTAAAAATCAATAAAATCACAAATCAATTAAAACTTCTTACGCTCCAAGCACAATTTAATAATTTTTTTCAGTCAAATCCGAAATTTTGGAGGCTAGATCTGAAACAGTTTAAACTTCATAATCTTTCAACAGTTAGATCTCTTCAAATATACCGTTTTCTTATACCATTACCAAGAATTACATTGACTTCGTTTTTTTAATTTATATCAACAAAATAATGTAAAGAAAGGACAGGCATGACACAAAAGCCTTAACATCAACATGCCGTGAACGTAAGACATATCCAATTAAACAGATCAAATCCAATTATTTAATCAATGATTTAATTTACTTCTATGACAACAGATGCATAAGATTGAAAAGGAGAACAAATCCTTCATAGTAAATTTTCTGACTATTAATATCTCTCATTGCTTTAGTTACGTCTCCTATAATCATTTACATTACCTAATCCAGGATTTTTCATTTTTTTATCAAACTGTTTCCGATTAGCCAAATTAGTTTCTCAATCTTAGATACCTGTTTGAAGCTTATGAACCTCTTAAGAATGTCTTTACACTTAGAGTACAAGTTGAATTTTAAGACTAAATCTATAATTAGCTTCGTGTTATTTGCTGAGCAGATATTGCCAATTAATTTCATAACAGATTA
>NW_028292480.1:0-21722 GCF_964200805.1 Pocillopora damicornis
CCCCACCCCCCAAACCCCAAAACCCCAAAACCCCAAAACCCCAAAACCCCAAAAACCCATTAAAATAATAATAAGTTACGTGACTTGAAATTGAATTTTAATATAAAATATGGTAAAAATCTGATCAAAGAGTAAATAAAATAAAAAGTATTTATCAAAGAAAATTACATGTACTTTATATTTTTTTTTATTTTTAAAATATATGAATATTTAATTCATTCATTCATTTGGATTGACATATAGCTTAAAAATAGAGAGAAACGGCAAGGCAACCGCAAGAACATTACTTGAACGAATTGAGAATCTAAACTATTACAACCCAATATCAGGATAAAACTCAATTTCAATCATCAAAGGAGCTGCTTTAGGCTTTGTCATATCCTACGGACCCATTGGGAACGATACCTATTCTTCAGTTTTTATCAAAACCTATCCAACTGCTTGAATTTTTCTTACGTTCTGTACATCACTTGGAGGAAATACTTTCAAATTCATGCACGTTGAGAGTAATCCTGCCATCTTCTTTAGCACATCCATCAAAGGAGCAGTTGGAGGGGCTGGATTTTTTAGAATTGCATCTAATTTTTGGAAAGTGTCAGGTTGATTGATTGAAATATCTTTCCACACCTAGTCAAATTTCTGCAGCGGCATATCGTGGGGCTCGACGAATTTATGTATCAATATTGGTAGATGAATTAAGGCATGTCCAGCACCAGCTCCAATAGTATTAAAGTGCAGTTACAATACAGGAGGCTCGATTATTGGGCCATCAATCATTGACTAGATCAATGCTTGGGGATTGCCTTGACTATGTGTTGGATACTTTACAGATGATATCTAAGCTTGAAGTCCTCCAACAGCATGCAAATTTTGTTTAATTTAGCCTGTGAAATTTCCTGTCTTTGATACGTACTCTAGATTTATTTTCCCAAAATATTTGGAGAATAAGCATTTGGCAGATACTTGCAATGTTGCATCTTGATAAATTACTCCTTATTTCATATTGTAGGGAAGTAATCCTTTCCAGAATGTTCCGTTTTAGTACTTAGCAGTATCAAGTTTTACAGCAAATGATGGATTTACAGTAGCTTTTGGAGCAAATGTATGGGGGTATGATTTGAAGAAAGAATGGGATGATACATCAGTCGTGACGGTAACAGTTTAATACAGAGCTGGATCATTGTAATGCTATTGAGGCTATTGCTACTGTGGGGATGGTTAAGCAACAGGCGCAGATTTTACAATAGCATCCCCAGCAAGCGCTGTTGATAGATAGGTTTAGTAATTAGCCACAGTTTATCCCCGCTTCTTATCTCCTGTGTCACCCTAGCCCGCTGATAATCCTTTATCAACCTTAAGCTCATACATTTTTCTAAGAACAGGGTTATTCGATCTAATTTGATCGGCAAAAGTTGGAAGGCGATCAATAGCTGTAGACATGACATAGTTGGCAGTTTAATCATCCTCGTTACAGAGGGACAAATACTCAACAGCTCTCTATTGGATATCCGGATCCCAATAGCTAAAAATAAAAGAAAATTTAAAGTAAGACAAAATTATACCTTGTGTACTCCTCCATGAATTAAGCTGCCTCTTCCTTTAGACTTTAATCCTGCTTTGCAAACTTCATGAAAGCGTTCATTATAATTCCTCTACTTTAATTATTGGCAGCATTAAAAAGTCTCCTTAGCAACTCAAATTGAGATTTGAAACTCTTTCCAGGAATGTCAATAATTAGATTACCGAATTATCCTAACACAAATGCTCCGAGCTTTACTAAAACATCAGGTACGTGAGCCTTATTCAGCTGATTGTATAGCTTAAGTGCGGCATATCTTTGGAGCTCAGTGTTGGGCTCTGTCTCTCCAAAGCCTGTTACAATTTGCGCGATTCTATACCATATGTCATTACTAATGGCACTACTTGCTACTTCTATCATTGCAACTACTACGTCAATATACCAGTTTAGTTCCGTTGAAAATTTTTCTGCTAATATCGCAATTTTTAGGACAACTTCCTCTTGTAGGGAAAAGTCACCGTCTCTAAGGTAGCCTAAAAACTCGTTTACTATCTAAACTGCAAGTTTTTGATCGCAGATTACAAATAATAGATCAAGGGCTCATTTACGAATTGATAAGTCATGATCTTTTAAACTCACTAAAATAGTACCCACACCGTTCCCCACTTTATATTGCTGCAAGACGTGAGGTGGCAATTTTGCAAGGTGATCCAATGCAAGGTATCGAATATTTGCTTATCGAACTTGAATAAATTTAAGCAACAAATCCATAACCATTTGTCTAAGCTTACCTTGCGCCATGTCTCCATATTTTAGCACTAAACCAATCGCCTCAAAAAGGATAGAGTGATCCGCATTGTTCTTATTCTTATTGTTGGTGACTTAAGTTGCTTTGAATATTTTTCTCACTTGATTCTATATCTCCTCCAGAACATTAGGCTCAATAAAGCTTGGAGGGATTAACTGCAGAACTTGAATGATCCTAATTTGCAACCACGGACATGGAGTCATATAATAGTAATAGTCATTCGCATGCTAATGCATATTTCCAAGCCTCTAAATAAGTGGACCAGCAAGCCCTGCATATCTCTAAGCCCCTTAAATTTCGATAACTCCTTTCAACAGAGTGATAGTTGTTAGCAGGAGTCCATAGTTTTTCTCCTTAAGATTGTTCATTATCCCATCTGGCCATGAGCTAGTATTAAAATACTTGGGATACCTTCTGTAGAGTGACAATAGACAGGCGTTAGCTTTCTTGATAATATAAACGGAAGGTCTACTCTCATCCCGTCCAAAAGCGATATCAGCCATAATCACATTTAAATTCTTAGCGAACGTCTCTGCAGCGATATTGGCAACAGTTGCGATGGCAAGACTTGAATATACTTATGTCATATTTCTGACATCAGATTTGATTGAATTTAAAGCTATATCTAATAGTTAGCTATCAGTGTTTTCATTGAACATTATCCCTAAAAATATCGAATTACAGGTGCATATATATTATGTCTTACCCGTAGCGATGTAACCAGTACTCTTCTCGGAGAACTTAATATTATTTATCAAATTCACAGCCTCCATAAATCCGAAATCTACATCGTATCCAAGCATATAAATATAAATGAGCTTCCATACGTACTTCTTGCGATCGTAACCAGATAAGCCTTTGTTTGTGAACTTTTTTCGAATCTTTGCAAGTTAACTAGTAACTAGCTTCTCTTAGCCTGATTTATTCTAGCAATTTCGAATGTCTCCAATAAACATGGAGAGTCCTCTCATAGCACCTGACATTGTACTTTTTATGATTTCTAAAAAAATTAATATTTAATGTTATAGATGTATGTACTAAATTAAGTAATTACATGTAGTAAAATATCTCAATTTATCTATTGCAATTTGTTATGTATATAATTTAATTTTAAAATTAATCAAAAAAAAATCTAAACAGTTACAAGAGATGTCTGCTTCACAAGTTGATTTATAAACTATTGTAAAAATGGTCATCAATCGATGTCGTTAAACAGGCAAACCAGTTGCATAAACTCTTGCAGCTTATGTTGCTTAGACTACTCTTAATCCAAGTGAGCTTTTGAATTTAAGTAGAATTCTCTAAAACTATTGTATTTTGTATAGTTACTAACAAGTTCTATTTGTAATCACAAATTTCTTAAGAAGATGCAAAAGAGTTAGTTGATATAGTAACGGATAAATTGGTGGACTAATATTCAATGTCAATGAGTAAGATGTGCTAATATGTTTATTTATATATTGAATGATTGAATAATTCTATTTATGATTTCGTTAAATTATAGACACAATACGTCTTCAAATTGGTTATGACTCAGCTTATGTTAAGCAAGAATACAATAGACAACAAACTATCACCAAACTTTCTCATTAATCAAATCGATTGATTGATTAAATTGTATCGTTCTAACCACGATCTGGTAATGACTTTTAAGGCATTACACTACTCTACAAGAAAATATATAACTATTTGTTGTATAAGTCAAAACAGCATATTCTTGGCAACTTGAGTTCGATTACATTAACACCTTCGATAAGTTCAATTATCGAGAGAGAAGTGGGAGCTGCGCTATAATCTGTTCTTCCAAGAGCGGGACTTCGTCCTTTTGTTTCACTTACGACCCCATAAAAAGTTGCTCAGTTATGTGAGCTTTCAAATATTGTTATTGGTATTCGCTTATTTAATCGTGAAATTGGAAAAGGAGGTGTTGGATTGTAAAGCTTTCATGATATAATCAACCATCCTGCACGCGGTCTGATTCATGAGCTCAGTAAAGAGATTGTAGAGGTAATGTAATCAAGTGACAACTATACGATCTTCTTTAATGTGTGTAGCGAATTACAGGCAGCACTGGTGTCGTCAGGCGGAGAGGAAGGTGCTATTTCATTTGAGTTGATTTAGAGGTTGAAGGAAGAGCTAACTTTTAAGCGGCAGTTTTTGATATACATACTTGAGCTAAAGAGCGATGTATAGTTAAGTGAGTAGAATATCTAAGCCCTGCAGAATAAATACCTAAAAGAAATTAATGAACTGAAGGAGTTGATTGGGAACAAGAGCTCAATTCCTAAGGATCAAGTGTATCCTCGATTTGACGCGGTGAGCCAGATATATTCCCAGCTTCTTGAGGAGAAAAATCTAGCAATATTAAGAAGAGAGCTGTTTAAAGTCTTGCTAGAATTTAAGCCCCTCAGCTATTCCTCTCTAAATGAGGACTTAGTCAAGGCTGCAAAATCGTTATACCTTGAAAAAGCTAGCAAATAGAAAGAGGAAGAAAATTAGATCGCTCAAAACGTTGATAGCTAGGTTCTAGACCACCAAATAATCCGCTTAATGCCTAATTCAACACCTGACTTCATGCACATTCCTTTAGATTTCCTCGGATTTTGCCTATGGACAATTGTGAAAAATGATGGCTTACTAATGCCAGGCAAGCCAAACCTAGGAGTGTTCAAATTTGCCGATCGCTATTATTGCGTATTCGCAGATACGAATGCAATTTAAGACTTTGTATAAAAGCCAGACAACTTCTTCCATGATGTCAAAGCCATATGCAGAAAGTATCCAGAGCTAATTCATTTATTAAAGCTACAAGACTAATTCCCAGAGGCAAGTCTCGCCGCTCTCCTTCAGGGAAAAGACGGCACCCACCCTCTCTTCTCAATCTCATCGCCACTAATGGTTGATAAAGATATCGAGACACCCACTCATATAATAGAGAAGAACATCGACCCAAATTATGACTGGAATGAGTGGTCTCTCAGAAAGAAAGCGCTTCAAATAGCGAATATTAGAAACAGAAAGACGATCACGACTCAAACAGTTTTGTCACAGTTTAGACGCGATAATGAGACGCAGTACTGGCCGCTAAAGGATCAAGAAACAAACACAATGAAGTCGAAATCTACAAATCTCTCAATCGAGAAAACTTACATTGTTGGACTGAGAGACAAAAATGTTAAGTGATAAGAAACAAAAATTTATTTAAGAAAATAAAATATTTAGCTCTTAATAAATTTTGCACATTAGATATTAAATTAATTTATCAAAATAATATAAATATATATATCATTCATCAATCATATATGCAACAAGCTCAAACAACAAAACCTGCCTCATCTCAGTCAAAGAAAACAGCTCTACGGTCGTCAAATGAGAACCCATTAAGTTCAACTGGCTTCTCATTCCATCCGAACGATCCTTTCTCTCAATCTATCTTCTAAGCTCGAATTAAATCTCCTAAGCAAGTTAATGCGAATCTGCAAACTTCTCCTCGGGGCACTAAGCGGCAGTAGAATTTTAGCTATTTTAACCAGCAATAGCAGTCTAGTGATAAGAGAAGAATATTATTCGGACCAGATGCATCTTCTAATACGTATGTATAAATATATCAACAGCAACAGTTACAAAAGCAAGATGCTTAGAGTAATTTTCAGATAGCGATGTAAAAGAATTTTGTTGGGAAACGGAGACTTATCTCTTTGAGTAAAAATAGTAAAAATAATAAAAATTAGGATATAGTCTAGCCAGTGGATAGTCATAGATTTGGGAAGATATCGCCTAATACCTTTGATGCAGAAAGTATGATTTAGTCAAACAACCTGTCTAAAAATTATGTAACATCACCTAGAACGAATTTCAGTCTTAATAATAAAACTGTTTGAGTTTCTGCAGCCGCCGCTGCTGCTGAGAGTAATCAAGTCAAACCTGAGAGCTATCTAAAAAGAGATCGAAGTATCACATTAAACAGTCAGTTCTTCGGACTCCCAGATCAACATGCTCATCTTATTGATAATAACAGCCTTCTGGGCGAGCTTAAAGATCTAATTCATAAGAAGCGAGAAAATAAACTAAAAAGTTTTGACTTAGGAAGGATAAAGTATTAAGGTTAGAGTAAAACTTTTAGAAACACTACATAAATTAACAATACACAAAATACATCACTTCAATCGAGAGGTAATCTAACACCAAAGTCGGCATTGATGGAGGATCTGCAATTCGAGATGAGAAGTTGGAAGAAGGATGTCGGAAATAAGAGACGAGGAACGGGATCTATTTTATTAGGCAATGAATAATAATTTACACGAACGAAGTATTACGCACCTGCCACACCAACCACAACTATATTCGGTAGAGGGGATAAAAGCTTCGATGCAAGTGATATTGTATCATCAAGAGGACACTCTCATCAAGGAAAGGCTCTAAAATCAAAGCTCAAGACTTAGTTACCTGATATTATAAAAAAAATCAATTAACGAGGTAGCCAAAATAAATCAGCTTTTTTAACAAAAGACTCGATTGATTTATAAGGAGCAGCAAATAATGGAGATAGCGTATTTTCCATCTCCCTAGACGGAACAATAAGCGTTTTAGCGGGGGACTATTACAGCTGCTAAGATAAAATGGAGAGTCTTGCTAAAACTCTGAATTAATGTGTAGCTGACGGGGATAGAAGAGAAAAACTTGCTAGAGAAATTTTAGGATCAGAGTGAGGCCTGATCTCAAAGGATCTATTAAACGAAGCCGATAACAGCCATTTTGAGTTAATGGAGTAGATGAAATAGCTTAAATAATTGAAGATGGAGCTTGGAATGAATTTTGATTTAATTAGGAGCTTAAATTAGTCATCAGCTTCCGGGTAGCTTACCAATCTTTCTCAAACTAATGATTTATTAGGCTTAAAATAACAAGACGCTTCTTCATCCTCTTTATAAGGCCTGCGACTACTGTTAAATTAAAAAGTCTCATTCTTTCTATCCTAGACCCCCACCGAATCCAACAACTTCATGAGAAACGGAGGCATTCAAAATTAACTTATGATCTTAAATAAAGTATTTCGCACTTGCTTATGATCTATCCATTCATCTCCTTTAACTCAAATCCTTAGCTCTTTATTTATCATTGAAGAGGCGTGGAAGGTTATGGTCTATTGCTTCGAGTCTATCCTTGGAAATCAAGCCTATCAAGTTGAAAAAGATACATAATAATATAAACGTAGCATGGAGGAAAAAAATGATGAGATGAAATCAAAGCTGTAAGATGTAAAAATAACTCTCAAAAGAAAATGCTAAGAATATGAATAAGCCATTTGATTGCATAAAATTACAATATAACGATTAATTGCAGATAAATAACATGCAATTTAAGTGATTCACGCACGTGATATTGAAATACAAAGGCTTAAACAAAAAAGAGAAGGTCAGCCTCATCAGCTTACGGACTTTTTAGCTGAGTTGGAGAAAAATTTAACTCAGACGATAGATGAGAGAAAGATTCAAATGTAAGCTATGGGCTTTATGGCAGATATTTGCACGGTAGAGGAAGGAGTGGGCAAGCTCTCTCCAGTTTGGAAGAAAAAGAGATAAAAACTGAGAAAAGATGCAACTGTGTATATTGATTAGTAGAGAATGTCTAAAGGATTAGTGTAGCAAGGTCAACAAGGAGGCTATGATTCTCCTCCAGCTGCTGGGATCATGACAAAATCTGCCTCGAAATCTCGGACAAGTTAGATCAAACCTTTTGAGAGAATGAACACTAACGATGGAAGTATGACACCTAGGGGGAATTAAAAAGTGTTAAATTTCTTCAATCCTTATATTCAGAAGATGAAGTAGGATGGACCAATGCTTACTAGCTAATCTGACTCCTCATCAGATGTTGGAATAGCGTAATTAATCGAAAAGCTGTTTGCTAATATGCTTGATGATGATGAGTAATAAGCTTTGAAATTTACATTAAAGGGAGCTAGAAACTAACTAGATGTTGATGTGGAGAATAGTTAAGAAAATAAAGAGGATGATGAGGAAATGGCCGAGGAATTAGAAAACAAGAGAGTTGATACCAAATAATCTGATTATGTAGCTAATGTTCTTACTGGGACCTAAAAAGCATTACAACTTCTCAAGATATAAGAGAAGTTCTTCTAAATGAAAAAGATAATTCACAAAATATGGCAGAATCTGAAATTCCATTAAAATTAAATGAGAAAAATGCTACAGCATTAAGATGAATAACTCGCATTACTTCTAAACCCTGTTGATAAATCTGCGCCAGTCTAAGAAAGTACGCAAACTGCTCTTCGCTTGAATCCGAAATCGAATGTAGACTACACCCCACTTTCAGGATCAATGGTTATAAAATCCTAGCAGAAGCATCAGCAATCAAGCTATCAATCAAAAAAGAGAAGTGGAAACCCTCTACTGGTTATCTTAAACACTCACAGGCATAAAGCGTAAAAAATAACCAACCGCAGAGGTACAATAATGGATCAAGCGGTAGGTATTCATTAGTAAGGAGCAGTTTACGCTTTTCTACTCCAATCAATTTAAGAAAAAGCGAGAAGTGATTATTTACTTATTGGAGTCAGTGGAGGAGGTAGTAGTAATCAATCATCATCTAACACTGGAATAAGAAAGATGTCAATTCTATAACAACAGCAAGACTTTGCTCATTTCTTTTATGATTATCTCGTTATATAGTTTGGATTAAAAACTCAAGCTATTAAGCATTTTCATCTAGTGTACAAAACAATTAGATTTTTAACTAAGGCCAAAGATGTGCTCATTGGTAAAGATATATTAAATATAATGGGAATAGGTGATTGATAGCTAAATTTAGATGAGGAGAATCTAGTAATTAAAGCGATTTTAATATTTAAAGAGATGTGGGGTAAGTTCACACAGCCTGTCTAAGCTCCAAAGCCAGGTGCTGAGACTGCCTCTTCTTCAATGGTCAATAAAGTTCCTCAATAAAAGGGGAATTTAATGCTTGAGCTATTATCATTAACTACATAAGATTGTCAAAGATATGTTGAATTCTTTTAGGAAGGTGAAGTAGGAGTATTTTAAATAACAGAGAGAATCAAAAAGTTTGGACTTCTCTAGGGCGATTTAAGATCACTAGGAGTACTAATACTGGAAAATATTAAATCAGATTAAAAAAGTTACATGCCTAAAGTCTGAAAGCTGCATGAGGAGAGTCTCTAATAAGGACAGAAATAAAATGACCAGTAATGCTCATCCTACAACCATAAATTAAACGTTCCTCTAGCGAAAATGGACATTTTTGAGGAGAAACTCAAGAGGAACCATAGAAAGATATATGAAGCTATTGATAAAGATAAGGTTGGGTCAATCTCAAGAGAAAGCTTCAAAAATTATTATGCAAACGTGCTTGGAGTGCATTTTACATCAGAGGAATATGATATTATGAGCTAATTCTTCGATCCATTGAACTTGGGTAAGATCAATATATATGTGCATTTTTAAAACAAAAGCTAATTAGATATGATTATGAAAGATGATTTCATCAACTAATTTACAAAAGTGAAATAATCTGGAATCCTTAAGGCTTATTAGAAGATGTCGTTACATGGATTTATAGATATGCTATTACTAAGCTGGAAAAATCATAGAAAAAATTAGTAAGCTAATTTGCTTGAGCTATTTAATCGATTTGATGAGAATCATGATCAGGTTTTGTCTCTTCAAGAGTAAGTTAAGCCTTATTATGATTATGAGTCACAATGATGATAAGGTTAATGCTGCAATCATATCTAAATCTATATATATTTATGTGAATATTAATATTCTACAATTTTAGATTCGAAAAGATGTTAAGAAGCATCTAACCTCAGATGAAAACTGGTGATATCGTAAAAATTTATAGATAAACTTTGTAATTGGAGTAGACTGTTGATGATTTAGATAGAATGTCACCTGGAGCTTTTTGTAATATGGCATTCTCTTACAAGTTAGGTAAGGAATTATTAAATATTTGTGAAAATGCAAATACATATGTGCATCTAAAATTAGGAGGTCATGGAAAGGAAATTTTTTAAAATTTTCAGGTCGAAACATGATTATTTTATTAAGTACATGTATAAGCTAATGTTCATAAAAATTTATTTTACATGTCCATGTAATTTAAAATAAAAAATATTGCAAATCATAGATATCTATATTACATGTAATTACCTGTAATTATCATACACTAATTCAAAAAATGTAAAAAATTTATAAATCTTATGCATTTACTATAATTGATGAAATTCATTATTCATTTTTCTATTCTATTATCAATCAATTCTATTTCTGATTGACCCCCCTCTTTTCTTGGAATGCTCATCAGATATAAATCCTAGAATACCATTTCAACCCTCCAATCAGGAACTTTAGATATCTAAGCTATTCTATTTTGCTATTTTATAAGATAACAAAAGAAGCCCCAAAACAAACACCATACAAAATAACTTCCGAAATGAATCAAAATTACAAAAATTGTCCATCTCTTACCTGGCTATTCATAGAGTAACAACCAAAGCACCATAGCAATTGTCATTAATACACTCAAAACTATCAATATATTTCTAAGCACCTTTTTCCTTAGATCCAAAACTGTATAAGAATTTCTTTATTCACTATTATTCACTAAACATACAAACTCCTTTGAAATTAGTCTTCTTTTTGGGTACCTTTTAGGAGCTATGCATTTGTAGATAAATGGCAAAGGCATTAGAATCAAACATGTTAAAATGTTAAGCATCGATATTGAATTGCTGTAATAGGTATGAATGAGGACGTTAACGAATAAAAATAGAACACTTCTTGTTACATTGAGCAGAGATGCAAACACTCTCAAAAATTTCATGTCTGAATTCAAGGCTGCAAATGTCAAATCATTGGAGGCTAGCATACACAAAATGAACTCATTGCATTTACTTTAATTAAGTTGCATCTTGTTATAATAAAACTATAGCGATTATATTGGATTTTCATAAGTCATACTTTCTTGCTCACTTATGAATCTTTTTTATTTTCTAATTCTCCAGCAAAGTGAAATAACTAGAGGGATAAGAATTAGAAAGATGAAATTAAATATCAAGAATTCTGCATTTTGTTCAGTGCAAATGTTGTCACTATTTTAATAAGATCCTACAGGGCAAATGTTGACACAATGCTTAGGATCCGATAAAATACTTGTCCTGTCTTCTTTTTTTCCGTTTGCGCAGGTATCACAATTGTAGCTGTTGGGCCCTGAGCAAGTCTTGCAATTTTAATGACAAGTGCAAATATTGTCAGTATTTTAAGAAATTCTAGCAGGGCAGTTGTCGACACAATGCTTAGGATCCGATAAAATACTTGTCCGGTCTTCCTTCTTTCCATTTGCGCAAGTATCACAATTGTGGCTGTTGGGCCCTGAGCAAGTCTTGCAATTTTAATGACACGGCATGCAAATCTAGTCTACTTCGTACTCCTTGATCAGGCACTCTGATACGCAAAATTTATCATTTCCACTTATCTTTTTTGCTGCGACTTCGTTGCAGCTCACACACAAGTTGAAAGTTGTAGCATCAATGAGACATAAATGAGATGTACCTAATTACTTTGGGAGAAGCATGTATTTGATACGATCAAGGAAATGGAATAGCCTTTAAAAGTACACCAATTAATCCCTCTCGATTGAATAGGAGTTCAATAAACCCCGAGAGGATTCGCTCTCTAGCAATTATTATACCAATTAGCACCATGACTACCTTTAGAGCATGAAAAGCTCGCTTTGTCATTATCTTGATCAGGCGCTGAAAACTTCATACCGTCATGATATGTGAGTGAGTCGCCTGCAGTTGAGCTGCTATTATATTCCTTTACAGAAAGCTCATACTTACTCGCTGCATCACCGACCCTGAATTTTGAATAGTTAGCCCATGCTGTATCTTAACCTGAAGCCATCGAGACGTACAGTTACATTTAGTACGCTATTGTAACTTTATTGAGAAATTAAAGTGATACAAAGAATTAAGAATCTAAGCTTCCAACACCAAAATAAGCGTATTAGCGATAGGTTCGACCATTATAAAAATCAACACTTCCATCGAATCTTCTAAGAATTACGAGCCACAGCTTGTCAGCTGGACCTTTTTAGCAGAGGATTTGATAATTCATGGAACCAATGTTAAAGTTTTGTATTCCTTGAGAATTACATATCTGGAGTGCTGCTACATGGATTGCAAAGTAAAATATCTAAAAGTATAGAAGGCTATGGCTTACGGATATTCTAAGCAGACTGCTCATGTTGAGAATCATTAAATTCTTAGCTTTATTAATAAACTATAAAATATTAAAGATTTTGGTTTGTAAATTAAATAATTTAACTGGTATTTATACTACAATAGTTCATCTAATTCAAATGATGTTATATTAGAAATTCAGATGAATCTGATTACATCATCTAAAATTGAAGCAGACAAACTATGGTAGAACCGACTTAAAATAATGCAAGACTTTCATATTCAAACTAGCGGATTTTCTTTTTTCGGTAGAGAGGACTAAATGAGGAGCTTGATTGGAATAATCTAAGATCCTAATATGACCCCCAAAACCCCAAAACCCCAAAACCCCAAAACCCCGATGATGAAAAGTACCCAAAAATTGTGAAAAAAAATGAAATTTGAAAGTTTTGTATTTTGATGTATTATATTTTATTTTATATGTATTCTATAATTTAAATTATCTCTCATATACAAATATCAATAAAACATACAAAAATAAAAAATCACATTTGCTGTTATTTATTTTATTAGCACTTCATTGCAAATGTCTTTCTCCATGGCGCTTATCCTACTCTTATGCTTCCGAAACCGTAGTTCAACCGGCTGCCACCTTATATCATCATACTTGCTTAACTATGATACTCTTTGTTCCCAGTATAAGTCTAATTATGATTGTTCAATAAAGATCGGTATATTTAATCACGAAAGCATAAAATATATATATAATGCAATAAGATAGATACTTACTTAATCCTATAATTAGTCATTTTTCCAAATACCTTCGGCAATAAGATTACCCTGAGTATCAACAAACTTGCCTTTGCCTTATTTCAGACCCATTTTAAATTCTCCTTAGAATATAGTCCCATTTCTATATTAATAAACACCTTTGCCATCTATCATATCATTGTCAAAGTTTCCTGTGTACTTATCTCCAATCACTAAAGTTAGCGTACCATGACCCTATTTTTTATTATTAACAAAATTGCCCATATATTTATCACCCTCAGCATACTCCATTACACCATAACCGTTTCTCATATTATTAGCAAACTCTCCATCATAATTATCACCGTTGCTCATATCAACTACTCCTTTGCCATCTCTCATACTTTTGTAGAAGTTGCCTTTATATATTTATCCATCGCTAGATTCATACTTTCCTTAGCCTTCAAATTTATCTTACTTAAATTCTCCTTCGTAACATCCCCCCTCTTTAAATTGGAATTTACCTTTTCCATGTTTTAATCCGTTTTTAAACTAGCCCTCATAAAAATTTCCATTCTCATATTGATAATGACCATGCCCATTGAGCTCATCATTTTAGAATTCTCCTTCGTAAAAAGATTCATAAGGTTAGTTCTATTGCGCAAATTTAAACTTTCCTTTTCCATGCTTTTTATCAGCTAGAAATTCCCCTTAATATTCTGATCCAGTTTAGTAAATATATTTACCCATTCCTTAACGCTTATTATTAACAAAATCTCCTTAATATCTTTAACCAGACGGCCAAACAGCAACTCCCTTCCCATTTCATTCATCTTTTATCCAGTCTCCTTAATAGTAGTATCCGTCATGGTCTTCTTTCCTTCCAAAGCCTTCTCTTTATCCATTAACCCAGCTACCTGTGTAATTTCCTCCATTTTTGTAGTAGTATGTTCCCGTTCCTTCAATTTTCCCATACTTAAATTCGCCTTCGTATCTGTTACCATCAAACCACTTCAGAATTCCCATTCCATGAGGTAGCCCGTCTAAAAGATCCCCAGTGTATTAACATTATTAGTTTAGAATGTTATCTCACTTTTAACGATGAGATTACGGTCGTTAAGTAGATTTTGAGCTTGCACAATTACCCATCTTGAATTGAGAATTTTATTTTTATATTTATACTCTTTAAAATCCAAAATATATTGCTCACAAGAATGAATGATGGAAAAAAATTATACAATTTAAACATGTACCGTATTAATAATTTCTAAGTAATAAAATTTCTTCCAACTTTTTCATTATAACAACCAGACAGACGCACATCTGCACTATCATAATTTTTAAATCCATCAGTATTATCAAGCATTACTATGTTACCTCTATAGTTATTAGGTTATAGATAAAATCTCTGATGATGCATTAAGTAGATATACATCATTATACGGCATATGATGTCTATCTCCTCCCATAATAACTAAGAGTCCCTCGTAAATATCTGCAAAATGTCCATCCCTAGCTGGTGGTCGTTTATACTAAACATAACCAAATGTTGGCTCATGCATGTCCTATCTCAAAGACATTCCTTTGTTTTTTCGCTTCAAGTGCTAGTTATAGTAGGCATCAAAGCTGGAGTCAGCGTTTTGGATTAAAAATGAGTTCTGCATCGTCACTGATGTAGGTGATTGTAAAATGTCATCATTTATTCCTTATTTTTCTCTGTCAAATCGGAATATATCACTTAATCTTTTGGGGGAAGCGCCTTGTTTTCTTCTTGGGGATGAATTATTACCGCCAGTCTTCATCGGTGACTTTAGAGATGTTTTCATTGGAGAGGCTGCGAGTAATGGTGACTTGCCACCTGTTTTTTGCATAGTTGTCTAGCCTCCAGGAGACTTTCTTTCTTCATTCGTGTATGGACTCTTTTTCTCTTAACCTGCAGTTAAATTTTCCTTGAGATATCGCTTCCAAGTTTTAGTATTAAAATCAAAAGCGTGAAGATCGTTTATTTACTTGGTTAGATCATGCATTCCTCCGAATACTATCATATAGTTATGGAATAGCGTAGCAGAATGACCGTTTCTTGAAGTAGGAGCATTTTAAATTCTTATCTCACTCCAAGTTTTCTTCTTCAAATCAAATTACCAGAAATCATTTAAACGATTTATTTCATCATCAACGCCTCCAAAAACGTACATTTTATCTCTATATACAACAGCCGAATGACCTGATCGTTTGCAAGGAGTTTCTTTAGTAATTGGAATAATTTCTGTCCATTTCCCTGTTTAAAAATTGTATTCCCAGAGGTCATTCTCTCGACCAGAATCAACAAACCCGGCGAAAGCAATCATTACCGTTTTTCCTTCTTGGTCACTCCACCATACAAGGGAATGATCATCTCTCGCTTAAGGGCCATCCTAATACACTTTAAAACAGAATTTATCATACCTTAATCTCAGGTAATTTAGACCATTAGTATGTTTGCAAATTAAGTTTGTATATATAATCATTACCAACTCCATTAGAATTCCCTCCAAATATCCACATATACCCATCATGAAGAACTGCTTTATGATGAGCCAAATTCTCTAAATCATTTCATAACCTTAACACTTTACAATCATACCTGGTTTTTCCCCGCTATCTTAAATCAAAGTCCACTAAAAATCGCTTTAATTAAAAACTTGTTTATTTTGCTCAAATTTCATTCCTTTCATATCAATTGCCCATACAGAATTAACAGGCCCTTCTCTAATATCACATCCCCCTGAAACAATTAATCTATCTCACTCACGTAAATAAATAATTTTATTAATTCTTACTTATTCTCATATATAACGCCTACATGATAACTCCGACGTTACGGAAGCTTCCCTACCATACGAACTTCATACCAATTCTAAACGTCCTCATTTAAATTTTAAACTGCGCGTGAGTCATCAAAGCCTCCCTCGTTTTATGTCTTCGTAACAACTAGGAAAGATGACTTATCGGTGCGTTTTTCAGCTTTTAATTATTACTGAGCTGCTACTCCTGCCATTGTATTTTATTTGAGAATAAAAATTTAGAAAAATTTATATATTTTTGTATATCATACTCTGAAAATTATAAATGATGATGTAGATAGAGATAATAAGGAAAATGAAGAGCGGTTATCAAATTTTTTTATAATACCGGTACTTGCTTATTTCAAAAATTAATAATCAAGCATAAAAATTCCTTCAGATTTTGTATAGAAGAATGGCGAGTTGTCCGATGTAGAAGAATATCTGATGCTTTGATTTGTATGAGATGTAGGAGGAAAAGTTCTTTCCAACTACACAGTGCCAGTTTGGTTCATATTTTTTATCGAAGAAAGCTTTGATTTGCTCAGAGATTTATTTTTCTGTTTATTTAGAATCGATAGCGAGGTTTGCCTTAAGTTAATGAATGAATTGGTGTTAATCTAAAGCCCCAAAACCCCAAAACCCCAAAACCCCAAAACCCCTGAAACTATTTGTCCAATATTTCGCTCCGTCATTATTTTTTAATTACTAATTTAAATTTATACATGTATATACAAATGAGATATATATATTTATGTATGAATTAATAACCTCTGATTTAAAATTTTGCCTTTAATCAAATTTAAATTTGAATATGTAAATAAATCCCATTAACTCATACTCTTCGATTTACAAGAAAAAGAAAGGATGGCTTAAAAATATTAGCGATTAGTAGGCATAGTAATAGTTATAACCTAAATAGAAGTAATGGCTTTAAGGATACTAATATGCTAAATATCTAGTTAGGAAGATTTAATTCAAATCTTTAAAAAATTTTGAGCCACTCTCGTCCAATAACAAATGTAGCTACTTTCATAATTTATATAACAACAAGGAATCGCTCAATGTTGATGACTATTAAGACACTTAACGTAATACCAACCAATAAATAATCAGAGTAAGTTATTTGAATAAATAAAACAAAGCAAATTAATATGTATATTTCATATATTTATAAGGGTATATATCAAAATGAAATAATGATAAAAAACTCAGAATGGTACGCTTAAGCAACTAATCTTCTCTCTAAAAAGAAAGAGAATGAAAGAGATCCTACACTTTAATAACTAAAATAATATTGGAGATAATCATCAGAGTATAGATTTTGATTTATTTCAATTTAATTAACAAATAAATATATTACAATACCAGTAAGTATAAATTCAATAGAAATTTGCATCATTACTATTTCGTATTTTAATTGAATTAATAAAATTACATTTTCAGCTATAGCACTCTCAGTTTCACAAACTACTTTATAATTCTAATTTAAATTAAATTTTCTTCGCGCATACTATGTATTATATCGAACTTACATGATTATCTATTATTAAAAATCTCTGAATGCTCTTAAATACGAATCTCTCTTCCCAATATTCATAAACTGCTCCTCCAACTCAATACTAAAATCACTACTCCCTAGAAGAGTGCTAATCAACCTTACTAAATAATAGTGCTTTAGCATTAAAATAGCTCCAAGTGGATATGCTTGATAATCCTTTTACTTAGTCTTTTATATGTTGTTAAAAAATTAATGATCGTTGTCCCATATCACAGACTTAGCATTTTGAACTATACATCTTGACACCTCCTTAATATCCATTGAGTTTTCAATATAATATTTCATCAGCCACTTATCATTTGAGTAGCCCCAGACATGCTTTTGTGGAATTTTTATTTCACTTCTGAAATTGATCTTTTTCATCATTTAGTATGCAAATTAGATTTATTTAATTTTCTCTTTATGTTACAGGAAAGTGAATGGGCGGAATATAAAGTCTCCTATAATTTATTTCTGTTACAAATTCTGCTGAATGTATTAATTTCTAATTTATAAAGCTTTTTTGAAGAATTAACTCATCATCTAGAGCTCATATTCTGATTTATGGGCTAGATCTAAAATGCACGATCCATCTTTTTTAAGAATGTATGCAAAAAGGTTTTAGGATTAAATCTCGATTAAATGAATTTAGCCTAGGTAAACTATTCCGTAATATAGTTGCTTTGAAAATTTTTAGAGTTCAGAGTGGTTGCAATTTAGTACAGTTTCTGGAATTTATGATGGGCTTTTGATACTGAAGATATTATGAATAAATTCATCAAGCTGATTGATTAATAGTGTGCTGTGTTAGTATTCAGGGGATTTTAATAATGGAGATTCTAAATAATAGAGTGTGTTGGTTAGTTTATAGGATCACATTTAAATACTTTAGATAATTAAAGGATACTATGCCATTGCTGTTATCAAAGCTATTAAAATAAATTGATTTTAAATATTGATTAAAATTTTAAGCTTTTCTTTCAAAATTGTCGATTATTTGGCAATGATAATTTGAGGCTTTATGCAATTATGTATGCAGCATTCGGTTTGAAAATAGTATTAATATCAAATAGTGGTAAGCGTTCAAACAAGAACTATGAGGAAGGAGGCATTAAAGGAATTTAAAACAACTGTCTCAGCTTATAGTTTTTTATTATAAAGAGAGAAAGTCAATATTAGTAGAGTAATTATAGTTATACCTAATTGATTCTAGATTAAATATTAATGAGATTGATTAAATAGCATTTAATTTAACTTTCATTTAAATAATAAAACAAATTACTTTTCTAAAAATATACATGTAATGAACTAAATTGAGTAGATATTATATTAAAGTTTAGTAACTACTAAAATCATCTCAAAATTAAATACATGTATTATAATATTGTAAAATTAGAATAAAGGTTGAAAGTACAAATTTAAGATATTTTAATGTATTGAGTTATCTCATTGAATTTAATTACATTTAATGTTGATTTAATCTCAAAAATTTTGAATATAACCAAAAAATGTAAAATAATTCCTGGCCTTAGTAACATAATAATCTAAATTCCTTTAATCAATCATATAATTCCAATTATAAACCTTCATCATCCTTTAAGCTACCTATTTGAGATATATTCATCAACAGCAAATCCTAGAACACCATCTCAACTCTCCAATCTGGAATCTTAGATATTGATCTTCCTCTGTTCTTCTTTTTTAGATAACAAATTAGTCCCCAAAACATAGGCCAAGCTACATAGCTTCCATATTGAATCATAATAACAAAAAGAGTCCATTTCAGATCAGGCTACTCCAACAAAATTATCAGAAATACCATACAAATCGTCAAAAGTAGAGATATAACTATAAATCTGTAGGGTTTTTTTAAATTCAAATCTGTATAACTGTTACCTTTGCGAACGTCTTTGATGGAATTTTTAATATCTTTAGAGACTAATCTTCTTTTTTTGTCCTTTTTCTGAGCGATGCATTTGTAAACAAACGGGATAGGTACTAGAATCAAGATAGTTAAAATATTGAAATAGGAAAATGAATTGCTGTAATAAATAAAAATCAGAATATTAGAGAGCAAAAATACAACACTTCTAGCCATGTTAAAGGCAGCAACTGTACTTCTTAAAAGTGAGAGGTCTGAATTCAATGAGGCGAATGTCAAATCACTGCAAGCTAATAGACACAAAAAGAATTCGCTACATCTACTTTTGTTTAGTTTCATTCCATAATAATAGAATTTTGAAGGATCTACATGTATAGAGTCGTCCTCTAACTTTATTGTCTATGATTATTATTCATTTAATTGCTTCCATTCCTTCCGATGAGAAGGTTTTATGCTTCTCCACCAAAGCGATATAAATAAAGGTAACCCAATTATAAAAACCGAAATTACAATAAAAAAATAGAGATTGTTGGAGCCTGGCTTGCAAACACTTTAATTATTTTACGTGGATCCCAAAGGACAAGCATAAACACAGTGTTTAGGATTCTTTATAGTACTTGTGCTGTCTTACTTCTTTCCCTTGGCACAAGAATTGCAGTTATAGCTATTCGGTCCTGAACAAGTTTAGCAATGTTTATGGCATGGTAAGCAAAAGCTCTCTGTGAATGAATAAAATCCGGATGGGCAAGTGCTTACACAATGCTTTGGATTCTTCTGAGTACTTGCTCTATCTTCTTTCTTTCCTTTAGCACAATTCAAGCAATTGTAATTATTAGGTCCAGAGCAGGTTTAGCAATCTTCATTGCATGGTTAACAAACGCCTTCATCACTTCCATAACTTCCATTGGGGCAGTCTTAAACACAGTGCTTAGGATTCTACTTAATGCTTGCTTTGTCTTCCTTGAATCCTTTAGCGCAGCTCAGACAATTGTAATTATTAGGTCCAGAGCATGATTAACAATCTTCATGACATTTTTTGCAAATTTAATTGTCCTCATAATATCTGGTTGAGTACTCTTGGCAGTTTGTAACACAAAACTTATCATTATTCCCATTAATCTTCTTGATAGAGTTTTGAGTGGTTTAAGTGCAAGATAAGCATGAGATCACTTCAAAGAGATCGTTATTGCATAAATGTGACGAGGGATACTATCTCGGTCGCAGCATGAATTTAATTTTGTCAAGGGAACCAATACGTTGTCCTTTGAAGGTCAGCCATATAATACCTATTCCATATCTAGTTGTTCCATATATTCCTAAAGGGTTAGAATCATAACAGTTGTTATACCAATAACCACTCTTCCATTAATTTGAACAATCAAATACGCTATTATCATTATCTTGATCTGGTGCAGAAAATTTCGAACCATTGTGAACTGTCAGTGAATCTCCAGCATTAGAGTCAGCACCGTATCCGCTTACAGTAAGTTCATATTTGCTTGCAGAATCACCAACCTTGAATTTCTAATAATAAGACCATGCAATGCGTCGGCCTTTACTCATTGTGACGTAGAGTTCCATTTAATTTTTATCTGTAACTTAATGAAGTAGTTAAAGAGGAGCGAAGAATTAAGTTCAAGGTGTTCCTACACCATCATTTGCGTATTCGTTGAATGTTCGGCCATTGTAGAAATCAACCTTTCCATCGAATCTATTAAGCATTACAAGCCAAAACTTGGAGCCTGGACCTTTTTCGCAGAGTATTTCATAGCTCTTTGAATTAAAGCTATAACTTTGCAAGCCTTAAGATTAGCAAATCTGAAGATTGGCTGTATGAATTACAAAGAATAATGTCTAAAAAGTTTAGATTGGTGAAGCTTACACAAATTTTGGCAAAAGTAATCCGCTTGGAAATCATATCTTGTTGTTCTTGTAATTTGGAAAATAAAAATGCTATTTAAAGTGAAGGCGATAATCAATTTTATAAATAGTTTGAGGAAATAAAGATATTATTCTACTTATATTTTATATGGTTTTAATTAAAATTAAGTGTGAAATAAATATTGAATGGATCTTTCAGAAATTATTCTAATTTTTTAAATGTACGTATATAATTAGGGGTTTTGGGGTTTTGGGGTTTTGGGGTTTTGGGGTTTTGGGGTTTTGGGGTTTGGGG
>NW_028292482.1:0-2000 GCF_964200805.1 Pocillopora damicornis
CCCCAAAACCCCACCCCCCAAAACCCCAAAACCCCAAAACCCCAAAACCCCAAAACCCCATAATAAATTAGAATTACATGTATATTTTGAAATTTAAATTATATCAGCCCCATTAAATTATAATTTAAATAAACATCTAAAATTTGTCAATATAATCTAAGTGCTTTTCGAAATTTAATTTTTTATTTTTGAATTTAAATTTAATTTTGATACTTCTGCTACAAAGCGCTAGTGGAAATTAAACTATCTACAGTCAAACTATATTTCTCTTAAATTTTCAATCACCTAATTCTTTTCTCAATGAAACCAAGCAGCTCAAAGAAGACAAAAAATTATCAGTCTACAGCAGCCTCTAAATCATCAAAAATTGCTTCAAATTCTTATCGTTCAAAAAAGCCTTAGTGTTAATAAACGAAGATCAATCCGATGAGCTCATTTGATCCATTTCCAAACACACTTCTAACTAAGACATTACCAGCCTCATCTTAGAATGTACCTCCAATTCATCCACTATCTCATCATCAAAGTCATAACTCCAAACCTCAATAGACAGGAGCATAGTATACGAAGATTTCTTCAAGTACCGCTCTTATGGAAAGAGGAGGGAACTTTTAAAAGCCATCCTCATCAGGATACCAGCAATCTACAAATAAAAAAAAAAGACAAGTTATTAAGAAAGATCAAATCAACATAACTGGTTCAAACCCTGTTATATCCCATAAGCGAAATATAAGCGCTAACGTACCGTATCAAGCTATTACTAATCATACACTTTCAAATTTAAACAGACCAAGTCCATCAATTGGTTCTGCCCAAAATGCTACCTATTTAAATATTGGATCATCAGCAATCTCTGGGAGAAGTATTAAATTAATAAATAGCAGTAAGCCCCAACTTTTATTAACTTCTCAACTGCTTCATTCAGGCAATCAAACCAAAACTACATCTAATAATAATGCATGTGGTATAAGTAACACCAGAACTCATAGATCTAAGCTTCAAACCACCCTCTCTCTTGTATAAATGCTAAAGTCTGATAATATTCAAAGTGCGCGATCTGCTTTTGCAAAGCCACTACCTACATCATCATCTTAGCCAACCAGCACCAAAAACATAAATCATAATCAATAGAGTAAAATTGAATTTTACTAAGTTGATAACAATATTGGAACGAAAAATCTTCACTCAGTTAGAGAAAGTACTAATAAATATGTTATAAACTAACAGAAGAAAAAGAATAATAGCTACGCATATTCTACGACGAATTTAAGAAAAGGTGGTGTTGCTGATAATAACATCTGTAGCACAATGTAAGTTCCAATGCCATCAAAATCTAGACAGTCAGTGCCTGATATGATGTAGGGTGATGAAGAGTTGAAAAGTGCGAGAAAAAATAATAACTTACAATTAAATAAGTAGGTATTACTGAAAAATGCTAATGAAATTAGAAGCAGATCTAATATGAACTCATAATCTACTGCAAATAGTACCAGTTAATATAACCAGATGATTAGGACGGTTACTCATCCTTAAAAGAATAAAGAATAATAAAGAGGACCATTACTTCTACTAAATTAGAATTTACGGTTTGAATAGTTAAATAGAGCACGAGACTAACATTAATTTGAACTTGAATGTGGGTAAGAGATTAAAAATATCAAAGAATAAGACTCAGATATAGAAGAGGAATAAGAGGATGAAAAATAAGATCAAAAATAATTTGAACAAATGAATAATAATTAAAAGCAAACTATCAAATAATAAAAATACTAAAACAAGGCTAAAAAAAGTGGCCATCAGTCTGTAAACTCAGATGATGGACGACTTTCAATACCATCAGAAAAATCTAGAACATATATAATGCCTCCTACGAACATACCTTTAGCTTTTAAAATAAATCAACTAGAGCAGCAGCAACAATATCAGCAAAACAAATAAAACTACGACTAGTAAGCTAAAAAATACGAATAGGCCGATGATAATGGAATAATATTCCATTC
>NW_028292483.1:0-1000 GCF_964200805.1 Pocillopora damicornis
CCCCAAAACCCCAAAACCCCAAAACCCCCCCCAAAACCCCAAAACCCCTTCTAATTTGAGTTTAGAATTATCATCATCAAGCTTAAAAAAACTCTGCCCCATAAATTCCACAAAGTGTTTATATAAAATAAATATACACGTATTATAATATACTACCAATGAATAACTATTTAAAAAATATAAATTTTTAAGCATATTAGACTTTTGGAAAAAAACAGGAGTTGTGAGGATTTAGGGTTTAATTTTTAAGTTAATTAAAAATTTGGTAACATGGTGTTATTTGCTATCTGTAAAAGCTTGTTCTGTTTTATCAAATTCTACTACTCTCGGTTAATATAAAAGATAGCTGGCCAGTCTTAATATTATTAGTGTTTGAAGTCGAAATTATGACTGAGTCAATATGACTGTTTGGTTATCAGAATTGAAAGCTAGTTGGTTATTAGCACTGTGGATGGGCGGGTTTCGAGGTATTTTCAGCTTTAGAAGATATTGAGGAAGTGATGAAGGCGAGAGAAAGTGCAATATTAGCATCATTCCTCATGATATACAGCTTGATATATATGCTCTTATGTAAAAAATTACTTTAAATGGAAACTAAATTATTTATTATTGTAGATATACATGTATATAAAATTATTTAAATTGATGACTGATAAATTTGATTTCCCACTTGCTACTGCTACTACTTCTCTAGATTAAAAGTAATTGAATAATAAACATCATGTTATTATAGAAAGAAGATAAAGTCTTCAACACCTTCTCCCTCTGCTAAGAGAAATCAAGACATTTTTATTAGAAAGGCTGGGCATCTAAATATGGATCGCCTTAAACAAGTAAAGTTTTACTCTGGATCAGAGGATTAACAAAATATGATTGACATCGCAGATCTGGTTAATAAGTGAGAATCTCAATATCAGATTAAGAAGAGCAAATAACCAAAATAAGCAAAATAAGTTAAATAAGCTAAATAAGGTGGACTCATAAATTTTTATCTTAATTT
>NW_028292484.1:0-28759 GCF_964200805.1 Pocillopora damicornis
AAGCAATTACTAAAATCGCAATTGGGGTATAAGGAGGAGCTGAGTTTGATAAGCTCTGGGATACTTTCACCACTGTTTAATGCTTATAATGCAACAAAACAATAGAGACTTAATCATAGACTCAAAATCTTCAAGCACTTGTCGATTCCATTCTAATCTCAAAATCTGCATATGAATCTCAAAGTATAGGTGAACTGGAGACTTAACTGAAAATGTGTGAGTATTCGAAAACCTTTTAAACTGTTGATGTGTTATAAAAATGCGTCAAAGCAATTCGCAAAAAACTCTACTGATTGCAATCTATCAGCGAATTTGTGGTAATGTCTTCATAGTAAGATGTGGAAGAAAGTAATATGATGGAGGTGGGGGCAAAAATCGTGCTGTAGTAATAAAATGATGTAAGAAGCCAAAAGTAAGCCTATGACAGATTTTTTCCTACTCCCTCTTAAAGTTAATTAATGACCTGAAATATTAAGACTAAGCAGATTTCTGGTAGTTGTTTTATTGTAAAAAAAATTAGGAGCTTGAAGACTATAATACTGCAAAGATAAAGGTTTCAACATTATAATCCCGTAAAACTTGTCAGTGACGCATAAAAATTAGGGTGTGGTTACTTTTTTTCATAATCTAATGATCCTTTCGAAGGTATAGATTAAGCGAAGTTATATAAGTATATTCTAGACTGTTAACCGCATTCTGATTCAGGTGAAGATAGTGATGATTTTGAGGGAAAAACAAGTGATAATGATGATGATGCTGATGATGCTGATGATATGAAAATGCTGATTATAGGACTCCTTAACCCTAATTTGACTTCGTAGATTCAATATAATTTTTTCAGACTTATACATAAAATTACTCAATATTTAACTGTATATATATATTCATTTATTTGTATATGCAAAGAAAAATCCGATTTTATTAGTTAAATTATGGAGCTATAAAAATGAACCAACCAAAATATTATATTTTAAATTCAATCAGTCCCTTAAACTTTAATTATTAATTATTTTTTTACTATATTTTTAATGACCACTGTTATCAAAAAAAAAGCGAAGAAGAAAGGAAAATAAATTAAGTTTACAGATTTCAACCCTTCATCTGGCCCCAATGATTAATAAGTATAAACAATTTGTCCGCGATAAAGTCAGCCTCCTGTGGAGAAGTTTGGTTATCCATTTGTAATACAGTCTAGAGCTATTTCAATATATGTAATTTTAGAGCAATAATAATAATAGTAATACAAACAATGGGAAAGCATCACGAGGTAACTTTGCATTTTATTCAAACCCACAGAGACCTAAACTCCCTGGAGCCCAACTTCCTTAATCAAAAATGAAATTTACACTCCCTGGATCAAATTTACCGCCTGCATTTTCATTTAATCCATCATCAAGCATGCAGTAGCAAAATTCGAATTTCACCCCTTACAACCCGATGCAGCAGTAGTAGTTTATGTAGTAGTAATAGTAGTAGTAGTTTATGTAGTAGTAGTAGTAGTAGTAGTAGTTTATGTAGTAGTAGTAGTTTCAACAGGAAAATCCAGTTTATCAAAACCCCAGTTACACTGCGCAATTACCATTTCAAAATAATAGTATGTCAAACACAGTGCAATTTAATCATCCTCAACCAAATTGCATCGTAATGGCGAATCAAGCGCACTAACTAGCAAGATCAATGCTCCCACAATAATAACACTAAAATTTTTCTAATATTTTAAATGATTTCTTATTTCAAGTTGGAACTAACCCAAATTACGATGCAAATGGTGCTGCGAAAAAAATGGTGTAAAAGTTAAATCCCAATGGAGGAGATTAAGACTTTATAGATTACACTCAAGACAATCCATAACCATCCTTATATTCTGATAATAATAAATGATAAATGACATAGCTTGATCATAAATTCATGGATATGATGGAGAGAAAAATACAAAAATAAATTGACAATGAAGATGAGGCATAATAAGAGTATAAAAATAGAGAAATTTGCAAATTCTTTCTGAGTGGATGCTGTAAGTTCGGTATCAACTGCAAATATTATCACCCATCTGATGGTGATGTGAAAAATAAAATAAAATTTTAAGAGGATCAAGAGTGCTGTATTTGTTACACATTTGTTAGAGCAAGTAACAAACAGTATGGCTTGTTAAGTAAGTATATATGTGTATATACATGAATTATCAACAACAAAAAATGTTCAATATATAATTAATTCCTACAATAGCTGGATGCGACCATGCTTTCTGTCTTGAATGCATCAGAAAATGGAGAGGTCAAGTCAATTACTAAAAGTCTGGAAGGGATCAATCCAGACTGTGCCCTATCTGCCGTAAATAAAGCTATGTTGTTGTACCTTCAAATGGATACATTCGAGGAAAGGAGAAATAAAACATGTTGGAACTTTACAAAGACAAACTGAAACAATTACCCTGCAAGCATTTTAATTATGGGAAATAAAAATGCCCATTTTTGAATAGCTGCTTTTATTCACATAAGCTTAAGGATGGGACTAATTATGAGTATCCATTTTAGACGCCTTAATTTAGCATGCAGAATGAGGAGTGGGTTGAAGATGATAAGAACTATCAAACGCTTTCGTCGAAGCTTGATATCGAAGGATGATGCTGATTGATATTTTTTTAAATATAATGAAGTTATACATTTTATGATGAAATATGCATGATCAAATTTATTAAAAGTTTAGCATACAAAAATAGGTATAAAATTATAAATTATAAAATATATAAATAAAATATCTTTTGTAATCGAGATCTGTTTGATGAGTAAAAATAGCTAAGACAGGCAGCTTGCACAGCTGAAATCTTGTGCTGTTCAACGTGTTCCAGCTTAGCTAAATTGATTGAAAGAATTTCGCGTGAGGAAAGAGCTAATTTTTGCTCTCTTCATGATAAAAATTTCAACATTAGTACATAGTAATTCAGATGTCACTATGTTGGTTTATTTTCATGATTATTTTTACTAAACTACTTAAAATGAAGGAAAAATCGAATAAATTTAAGTAAAAATTGATTGAATAATGCATGCATGAGTACGCAGATACTGGTACTACAATATCATTCAAAATTTAATCCTTCATTTACTCATTAACCACAATGCTTAATTACAGATCTATTGGTTATTAGTAAACAATGGGACTAAATAACCATTAAATCTGTATCTTAATAAAATTCAAAAGTAATATTTAAATATATACTATTAATTTTTAAATAAAGCAATACCGGTATATGTAAGAAAATGTGAATGAATAAGACATGTATACAAATTAAGAAAAGCTACAAACAAGTTCGAGGTAAAAAATCTTCCTAAAATCACAAAAAAATTAAGAGAATTTAATAATAGTGCTCTCTATTCCAAAACAAAGAGAATAAAAAGAGTCTAAGAGCTATATAGAGAAAGTATGCACAATCAAAAACCAACTAATTAAAGATAATGAGCATAATATAAAAAGGAGATTTTAGAAGCTAGATAAAAAATAATAAATTTGGAATATTCGATTGAATAAGCTGTACCAAACAAGAAAAGATTATAAAAGCTTAAATTTAGCTATTGATTGATTAATTTTAGGACGAAAAATGTAATCTTAATTTAAAAGAGTATTGTTAGGAAAAAGGGATTCTTATTGAACAAAAGAAAAAAGAATTTACAATCAATGCTAGTAATTGAATAAATAACTGTAATATATTATTTTATACCTATATGTACATGTATTAAATAATTATTTAACAAAATCAAAAAAGAAGCAAGCAAGTTTTTCTTCGTAATCGATGGATTTATAAAATTACTGAAAATGCCCTTAATTAAATTCGTGACTTGATCCATTTCAATTTGCTTAATTAGAATAGATGTATTCTAAAAAAACTTCTTGCGGTTGTCTGCCGCTCCTTAATTTAAGATACCATTATGTACACTGTTAGTATCTTGAATTATAAAACTTGGCACAATTATGGATAACTGTGCGTTTTTTTCCGAGCATAGCATTAGAACTTATTAAATCATACTTTCCAGTCTATAAATTCTGATCGATAATTTACACAACTTAGTAGCGAAAAATCTATAATTTTAATGATTGCATAGTGTCACTTAAAATTATTTATTATGCTCCTCCTTATTTTTATTATGAGGATAATGTAGATCATGATCTTGTGTTTAGGTAGACTAACTTTTTAATATGTCTTTATCTGTAAAATGCATTAGGCTGGTATACTTAATGCCTAGCTTGTTAATAGACAACTTCAAGTGAAAACTTTCAATATTCAATTTATAAAAATTAATGATTGGAATGCATGCATATAATCTTTTTGTTACAAAGATTTAAATTAGGACAATAATATTGAGCTGACTATTGAGTTTATATCGCAAGATTTATTTCTTAGGCAATTAAATATACTTTTATATGTAAAACTGGTAGTCGTATTTTTTTTCATATTCTTGGATATATGGCTTTAGTCAAACACTAAGTTATAGAGCTTATTTTTGCAATTTTTTAAGAATCTTTCAATCTCTTCATTAAAGCTAAAATATGTATATATTAGCTAAACAAATAATTAAATTATTTGGATGATGTTATTTTATTACATATACATGTATTTATACTATACCATGCAATATTATAATTATTTCTAATTGTAACTAAAAAGGAGCTAGTAATTTTCAGAGTGATAATTTAGAATAATCAAATTTGGACAATCTGAGATAACTCCTGGCATATATATATGTACTTTTTAATTTTAAAGGCAATTTATCGTTTATCAATGTAAAAGAAATCTTAAATATATGTATCCGCTT
The DNA here is from genome assembly GCF_964200805.1 of Pocillopora damicornis. Taxonomy (NCBI): domain Eukaryota; kingdom Metazoa; phylum Cnidaria; class Anthozoa; order Scleractinia; family Pocilloporidae; genus Pocillopora; species Pocillopora damicornis. The sequence continues at coordinate 4,809 of NW_028292484.1, forward strand.
ATATTCAAAAATTTATGATGTTGTGAAGAATTACATGATATTCTTTTAGCAGAGTATTTAAATTGCTTTTTTTTGTCGCAACAAGCATTTAAATTTATAAATACTTAATGAGGATAAAAGGAAAGCACTATTTTCTAATCTATAAATGAAGAAGATAATAATTTATATAACTCTCAAGTGAAGTAAACTGTTTTAAATATAAAATATCATGAGGTGGTAGATTTTATGAATTTTATAAAAAATATAGACATTAAAATATGTAGAATTTATCAATATACATTTAAAATTGGATTTGCTAATAATTTATTAATTTTAAATTTATTAGCTAGAGAATAGGTAATGTATTTTACAATTAGCTAAATAATTAAACAGAAAATTGAATTTAATTTATTAATTGAGTATTTTCTATTTTGATCATTGTCTAAATTGCTCCAATTACTAAGCATCTTAAACTTAAATCATTACAAAGTTAATCAGCAACAAATCTTGGAAAACCATTTCAACTCTCCAATCAGGGATCTTAGATATTGATCCAATACTGTTCTTCCTTTTGATCAAATAACAAATAAATCCCCATACAAAATACCAAACAATATAGCTTCCATATTGAATTATTAGAATGTATGCTACCCATTTGAGATCAGTTTGACTAAAAAGTAGCAACAAAATAAATAAAATTATCGTCAAAAATGAAAACGAAAAGAGTAATAAGCTATTCAATGTCTTTCTTCTCATGATTAAGTTAGTATACTCGTTTCTGTCTTCATTGTGAGGGATAAAGTTTTAAAGTCCACGTGAGATCAAAGTTCTTTTTCTGTGACTTTTAGGCGCAATGCATTTGTACAGAAAAGGTAGAGGCAAAAGAACTAGGGCTGTTAGTAAATTGAATATTGAAACTTGTGAGCTGTAGTAATTGTAAATCAGAAAATTAATAAAAAAAAATGCAACACTTCTTATTATGTTTAGAGCTGCAACAGTGTTTCTCAAAAAGTACATATCTGGGTTTAAAGATGTGAATGTCAAATCACATCCTGCCAATACGCACAAAAAGTATTCATCGCATCGATTATGCTTTAATTCAATTTTATGGTAATAGAATAAGAAAAATAGATCTTTAAGATTCTAATGGTGAGCTCTATCAAGCTCAAATTACGGATTTGAATTTGTTCTATAGAGTTTTTTCCAATTTTTAATGTAATCAGTCCTAATAGTTCTCCACATTAATGTAATTATCAGAGGTATAGCTATTGAAAAAACTAAAATGATGAATAAAAAGTTAGAGTTATTAAATTTAGGCAAGCAAATATTTTTGGTAGATTATCTTGTTCCAAAAGGACAATAATCAACACAATGCTTAAGGTCTTTGTATAAACTAGTGTCATCTTCCTTTTTTCCAGGCGCACATGTCTTGCAATTATGTTTGAACTCTCCATTGCATGATTAACAGTTCTGATGACACAAATTGCAATCGCAATTTTAATTTAAATAGTATCCAAGAGGGCATGTATTCGGACATTTCTTTGGTATGCAAATGCTTTAAGGATTTTATTTATTTCCTTAAGGGCAAGTATCAACACACTGTTTAAAAATAGGACCCTATCTATATATTTTCTTTCCAGGAGCACAAGAATAACAATTCAGACTAGAAGAATCATAGCAATTTTAACAATTTTAATGACAAGGCTTACAAATTTTACCATCTGAGTAATAATTTTTTAATTACGAACAATAAACTACACAAAATCGATCGATTCCTTGTATGGTCATAGCGTTCGATTAATCACAATTGATACATCTGATTATTTTTTCCAAATTATTAAAACATAATTTCAAGGATTAGTGGTTTATATTCAGAAAGTCCCTTCATATCATGAACTTTATTTTATCGAGAGATATTAAATTTCCTTTAAAAGATTCCCATATAATTCCTTGCCCATTGGTATTTCAATTTTGCCCTAATGGATTGGTTTTCTTACAATCCTCATCATTATACCAGAAAGCTCCTAAAGAAAGTTAAGCACAAGATTCGAAGTCATTATTATCATTGTCTTGATCAGGTGCTGAAAATTTCATGCCATTATGGTAGCTTAATGAATCTCCAGCTGTAGACAATTAGCTATATCCCTTTACTGTCAATTGATACTTACTGGCTGCATCACCGACTTGAAAATATGAATAGTACGCCCATGCTCTTTAAGAACCCTTAGACATTGTTACCAAAAGCTCGTTCGGTTTGTTATCTGTAAGAAAATGAATATATTAAAGTGAAAGAAAGAATTCAGTGTATGCATTTCCTATTCCATTTTTTGCGAATTAGTTAAAGGTTCGGCTCTTGTAGAAATCTAAATTTCCATCGAATCTGTTTAGTATAACAGTCCACCATTCATATTTTTTAAAAGGCTCTTCATCTTATTGATTTTATCGAAGTAAATGGACAAATTATGAAAAATAACCTATATAATCTTTTCATATTTAGCTCCATCCTCTGCAAATGATAATTAGCATTGAGAATAATATCTAGCAGTTAGTTATACCGGTAGCTTAGTATTGCTTACATTTATTTGAATTAGAATTTTGCGGTTCATGTAATTATAAAAAGAGGTGAATTGAGAAGCTTAAGAATTTAATTTCAGGCACTATTAATACTTATACCGTATATAAATATTTATTAATCCCGTGTAATTAAATCAATATACATGTAATATAAATTTAATAAAAATGTCAAGCTGTAACATGAAAAAGCATGATGCTTTCTTAGCTTTTAGAATTAGGTGTTGCTAAATTATACTACATGTGATATTAATGACTTTCAGCCGCACTTTCCATAAAAATGTATTACATGTAATATTTTAAATTTTATTTTAGATGTCATTTAGCGATTTTCGATAAACTGCAGTAATTAAATTTTAACTTCTAACAATAACTATAGACTAAATCAGCTCAATATCTCTTGAATCCTACCATATTTCCTTACTAAGATCAGAACTGCCCTAAATCCCGAAAATTCTACTCAAAATACTATACATGCATTTTAAAATTTATTTGAATACGGTACTAACTAACATTGCTTGTAATTTACCTTACACACTAAACTATACACATGTATATATACACCTAAATTATTAATTTATTATAATTATAATTGATATCTACTTTATAATTATAAATAAGAAAAAAAATTAAATCTATATGACCTATTTATATAGCAACATTCCTGCTCTTCTATTGCTAGCCTTTCTTCTCACCACCTGCACCTCTCTTGTCTCGGAATAAATCAATACAATCCTACCTGACACCTCATATTCTCAAGGAAACCCTCTCTACTTCAAAATCAAATAAGGAGACAGTAAATCACTCTATCTTTAGTAAATTACCAATAATTGGAATCAAGCCTTCGATTTCACTGGAACGTATCCTTAATTCTGCTCGAAAAAGTAAGGAGGACTCTACTCTAAGCAATAATAATTGGATTATTCACTTCAAGGTAAATTATAATCAGATACAATATAAAACATATCAGTCAATGATAAAAATGGAGTAATTTTCACATTTATAAAATCAAAAGGTCTGTTCTCCCTTAAGTTTAACGCTGAAGAACGAGAGTTCGACCAAATGGTTCATGTATCTGAACAGTCTCTTGATAATCCTGTTAAAGTCAGTAAAGTAGTCAATCTAGCCTAAGACATGGACTTCCTCGTCGTACTGACTACAAAATCCTTAATAATATTTAATCTTAAAGGTTCTGAAAGTAAACCTTCGATTGCTCATATAAATAATGACCTATTCACAGAGGATGAAATAAACAATACAAAAAATATAAAAATATAATCTTATGGAACCAATACAATCTTCTTCAACGTGCAATCATTTGTGATTCTTTTCAACCTCTAAACTAAGGAGAGTCAAAGATTTGATTTTAAAGAAAAAATTCAGGATATGACTTTGGTGATTGCAAATGGAAAGGCTCGATTGATAAGTTTAGTATGGTAGGAAGGAATATACATTAGTGATTTTAATTAAATTAACAAAGCTTTTTAAGATAAAGTAGAGCTTCAGCCCAAAATGAATAGGCCAGAGATACCATAAGAAGATTCTAGAGATAAGCTTTTTACAAAACAAATCTCGATTAATAGTAACGGCGAGCGAATAGTCACAATTACACAAGAAGTTAACTCTTAATCAGTTGTCCTTCCTTTTTATCTATAATATTTTATAGAGGATGATTTGAAATTTAAGCTAGTCTCGACAGCCTACTATGCTAAAAGATAAAAAAGCTCTGAACATGCAAATCTTATGATGGTTTCCAAGAATTTCTCTCTTGTTTGGTTAGATGATAGAGGCTATATCTTCCCGCTAAGTATCGCTGTCAAAGAATAGCACTTAGAAACGTATATTTCAAAAGATTTCAAAGCTGCTTTAACGATTTACCAGCCATAAAATAGCGATGATGCGTTTTTAGTTGGTCAAAGCAGTACTGGTATTCTTCTATAAAAAATCGAGTATCAGCCACCAAAGCTGTATTGTAATTTAGAAGAGACGGAAGATCGTAACCTAAAAAAAGGCAGAGGTAAAGGAAGATACAATTTCGATTTAAAAGTTTATGGTAAAAGTTGCTAATCGCAAAAAGATAAAACATTGGATCCCTTTGTGGTTTGTTAAAGATAATACGAAATTAAATTGAGAATTATTGATGATGATTAGTCAACCTACTCCAAGGTTCTACTTGCTGTATTCATTTTATTAGGGGTATTAATACTAATTGGACTTGTCTTTCTTGTAATTGTTATAATCAAATGCAGAAAGTAGAGATCAAACTATGCAAATTTGTAAAGGAGAATGGAGCGTGAAGGGCTCAGTGGTTCTGATAATAATTATATTAATAACAATCAGGAAGTAATTGAATTAGAGAATATTGGAATATTTGATGGGTTTGAGAGAGCGGCAATTAGAGGGCAAGCCGATGGGAATCGCTCAGAGCAGCTCTTACAGTAGTAGTAGTATTAGCAGAGGTAGCAGTTGAAGTAGAGAGAGTAAATCGACAATGATGACAAATTGTAGAGCCTAGATGATGAATAAGATGAATGAGAAGTGTTTGATATTTGGATATAAATTTTGTCTAGAATAATAAAGAATGAAATAATTTTGTCATGCTATATTAAAAACTGCAGTGTGAATTTTAAAATTTCCAACGGATAATTTTGGTGCGTTGATAAAATAATAGCTATTTATTTTGTAATTTAATATAAATAAATTATATGCAATATAGCTAGGCATAATAAATTCAAAGCAATTGAGGAAGTGAATACTTTATATTTTAGCGAAGATTTCATACAATATTTAAACGGACCGCGCAGTTAAAATTTGTTTGATATTTACGCTTTTATAAAACTAAGACTTAAATAAATGCTAAAAAATCATGACAATCTCGATATATCTATTTAATTTCATACTTAGCTAGAGAATATAATTTTAATTTTGTATATTTTTAACATTTAAATAATAACCGACTGCTTCAAAAATACAAGAATGGAAGGGGAATAAAATAAAACATCAACACCTCCAGTTTAATAGACAGGTAATCTACTCATTGAAATAATTTATTAGCTGATAACTCTGCCACTATTCCATCAGGCCAAAATGATTAATAAAAATAACAGATGTCAAATCCACCCACAACTCCTCCAATCGCTACTGAATAGTAAGCTCCTCCAACTCCTCCCGGAGCTCCTGCTGCTCCTCCTTCTGATTAAGCTAAATAGCCATAAGCTGATGTCTCAGCTACATAATTAGCTGATACTACTTTGCAACCTTAAGCTTCAGCTCAAGATATGGAAGCTGTTGAGAGAGTAGGAGCGTAAGCAATTCACCCTGATGCTTAATATAACGCTCAAGATATGGTTTAACTCGAGCAACAGCGGTAGTAACAATTAAATGAGCAGCAGTAGCAATAATATTATTTACAGTAGCAGCAGTGAGAGCATATTCTTCAGTAGTAGGAACAATAAATGTTAGCATAGCAGCAGTAGTAGCATCATCAATAACAACCGCACTACTTCGACGCTATCCAAGCAGATTAATTCCGCATGCCGACTTCTTTTGATGTTGAAATCAGAATGACTTAAAATCAGGTATGTATATGTTGTATAAGGACTTTGGTATTGATGATAAATTAGGTTAAAATTGTAACGGTTGATGTTTAAAAAGCTTCATGAAAGAAACCATATCTTGGAGGTTATGGAAATAAAAGAACTAAACTTATTTATCACCATGCTTTTTCACAAACTGATCAAACTGCCACCCCACATGCATTAAAATTCCATCGATAAATTCAAACTTACCAATACAAAACAAAAAGCTCGAAGATGATGCGAGAGTTCGGAACACAAATGGAAAGGACTGGAATTTATATTGATAAACGAAGCGATAAAAAGGCCATTGCCAAGCCCTATTTCTCTTCAAAAATGTGGAATGAAAGAAGACTCTAAAAGACTTTATTTGTTCAAAGAATAGTTCGCGGATGGTTCTCTCGAATGAAGGCAAAAAAAATGCGATAAGAGCGAGATAGACAAGAATCTGAAATCTTACAAAAAGAAGAAGAAATGAGAAAAGCTGAAGAGGCAAAGTAGAAAGAGGAAATTAAACGACGACTTCATCCTAGAAAGCCTGATGATTTTGAGACTCTTTTCAATGAGTTAGATGTTTGGAGGCTTAATGAAACGAAAAGAATCAAAGCTAGCTAAGACTTAACTTAACAATAAAAATAATTAGCTCTTCAACAGCTCTTGCACAAAGAAACTAGAATTCTCCAACAAATTGACAAACTAAAAATTACAGCTAGTCACTCAAATAAAGATGACAAAATAAACAGCTTCCTAAAAAACATGTCAAACCCGAAAAAATGGAAGAGAAGTGATAACCGTTTCACGGAAGTCCATACCCCATTCACTACGCGTGCGAAAGAGCTGATGGACTTATATAATGGCCTTCGACTACCATATCTTACCATTGACGAGCGGTTAGATGTATTACTACACACCAAATGGACTGTAAAATAATTCGATTGCTCTTTGACGAGATAAATTGTCGATTTAATCGATAGATAAGCAGATATGTTGAATCGAGGAAGGACTTAATTCTCTCTATAAGGTATTAAATTTTTTTTCTTCTTATATGTAAAATAGGCTTAAGAAAACGCTTGGTTAATTTATTCTTACAATTTATTGAAACTCCTGAATTCAATCCGGAGGCATCTAGATTCCAAAAGGTTCCGAGAGAACTACTGCAACAAACTCAGTCTATTGTTCTTGAATGATAAATAGTATTTAAAATTTATTAATACTTATGTATGTATATTACATGTTATTAATTTATTCTAAATTATAAAAATTTAATATATCAATGCACATGTATATATAAAAGCACATGTACATGTATATATAAGAGCTTTCAATTTAAATGACAGTAAGGTAAATCTAAATTTTTATTTATTGATAGACTGACTCCAGTCTAGAGCCTATTAATTTTCGCTTATTACTAAGCAAATTTGTCAAATTTATCGCAAATCAACTTTAGAACTCTGATGCTTCATATACTCATGTACTGGTATACTCAAATAGTCTTAAAAATCTGTTTGCAAATTCGTACAAAATTGAAGAGTCTGCTTAGTAGTGGATATATATAATGAGAATTTGCCAACTCATTCCAACACTTTTGACGACTTTCAAACGCTCTCAAAAACTTCGGTTTTTACTATATTCTGAAAATTCCATGTATAAATTTGACTATTTAATGTCAAACTTAATTTTTGAAAAAAATGATTATAATATTTTAAAAGTTAATGATAAAATTTTATGCATTAGTTTATAAAGCAAAAGTTTCTCCAAATCCCAAAAATCCCTCAATTAAATTAAATTATAATTTGTATTAATTTTTAAATTGTGTCAAATTTAAAAATTTTTTACAATTTTACTATCATAGGCGAATTCAGAAGTTAGTAGTTATCTCAAATAGAAGCCCCTATATTTTATATATTTTTATTACCTCAAAGCCAAAGTTCATATATAAATTAAACTCTTTGAAATTATGAAAGTATTAAATCTTTATAAAAATTCTCTCTAAATTCAACTGAATTTATAAAATCAATATTTTTAAACTTAAGTTCGAAGATCATTTATTATCAATTTTCGATTTTGTTTTTAAGACCTTAGCCAGAAGCTTTTCGTGTTACAAGCTTACTATTGTTTTAGCCTTCTTCTTTAGAAAACAAACCACTCTCATCTTTTTCTTCCCTTTTATCATCTTAATCATCATCATCGCCTTCATCATCAAATTAAATTCTCTAAGTTGTTATTGATACACCTTCCTTTTCCACATTTTTCCCCTTTTTAACATCTCCTTTTATTTCTTTTTATTTTCTCATCTTATTAGCTTACCCTTTTTATTAACGCTTAGTCTTGACGTTATTTTTAATGCCTATCTCAATTTATCCTTTACTATTGAGCTATAGAATTTGATCGCTGTCTTTTTTCAATTTTAAATTTTTATCTCTGCATAGACGATAGTTAATCTCATCGGTATCTTGTTTGTATTCTGCTAGAATAACATGTTTAACTTTTTTAAAATTCGGGCTACAAACTACATACAAGCATCTTATTTCGAATTAATTGATATTTTTAATACCAAGCTTTTATGAGATTATATTGCGTTACATAGCCTCATAATATCTGCTCAAATGGTCCTAGAATACTGTATTCTCACTTTTAGTACACTTAAAATTTTAAATAAAGACAATTAATTTTTCTATGGTGGAAAGCACGAAAAGATCTGGCCGTTTTCCTTTTTTGTTGTCAAACAGAATTTCAAAATTTAAGAAAATATTAAGTTCCTTTGTGAGCTAAACATAAAATAAATTATTTATCTAATCTTAAGATATTTAATTTTAATTTTTCGACTCCAATATTCTATCAAATTTTTCTTTTATGGTATCAATTTTGTAGTTATCTAACAATTTCTTAAATTATCAAAAACAGGCACAAGAGTTTGAAAAGTATTAACTTTAAAATATATCTTTAACTGCATTGTTAGGCACTACCCATTAAAAATTTTTAGTTAAACGATTGAATTGAATAGTTAGAATTCCGCAAAAATACAATTGTTTGAGAAGCAGTTGTATTTCAGACTATTATCCTTGCTAAATGCTACCATTAATATAGACTTTTTCTATTATTTTATCATTAAATAAGATGCAAGCAGATAATGGTCGTTATATCACTTAAATAGGACGGTCTAGTTTTATAATTACTTGATTTGAGTTCCTCGCAATAATTTTATTAATCCAGTGAGTTTATAAAATTAAAGCAAGGCCTTAATTCGATAGATAAATTTTGCTCTTACCTTTCAAAATTCTATTTCTTATGTTTTAACAAACAGCTATTAGAAGAGTTGGGGATATTATTTAATCACTTTAATCTCCTTAAGAATCAATCGTAGTATGGTAGCCTCCATAGAATTTAAAGAGCTTATCTACAAAGCTATCTGAGTTTTAGGTTTAAAGTACAAGTTCTAGATATTGCTTTAATCTCTTTTTTGCTTAATCTTTATTAACACCGCAGAAATTTTCATAATCAATGGATCTGTTAAAATGTTGGGGAGATTAAGCCTTATATTTATGGATAAATAAACCAGTAGCCACAAGTTTAACAGCTACATGTTGTTGAAAAAGGTGTATAATATCGTTTCTAACATTACGGAATTTTCGTTTTGTCCATGTTTAGAAGCTTTCATATTTTTTTTTTTAATCAATGAATTATCTCTGCAGCTCATAAGCTGATTGAGTGTATTAAGTTTTCTAAACATTTAAAATTTATCCATCTTACTGCATTTCATCTATTAAAATGATTATATCATCTTTTATTGCTTTTAGTTTATTTGACAATTATTTTTATTTATTAAATTTTTTTATGAGATCATCAACATCAAAATCTTTTCCCTTCTCTGGGAAATCTTTTTCTTTCTATGGGAAATCACTTAATGTAGTATTTTTGTAATATAGCATCTGGTCTTCTATCAACTAAGATAAATAGTCTTTGTGATAATTTTATACCCATCCCTCTCTGTTCTCACTAAAATCAATCAGAATGCATAATTTAGTTTAAAATCTAATATTTTTAGCTGCTTCAGTATTTATGAAAGCGTCTTAAGGGAAAGAAAAAAGGTTTTGAATATTCAATTCCATTTTAGGATATAAATTTCAATACGCTGAGAAAGAATGTTTTTCCAAATTTTCGAGGCCTTGGAAGGAAGTTAAGATCGGGAGAACCTTTTAATATATTTAACACATCTTTTGTTTGATTGAAATAGACAAAGTTTTGTATATTTTGATTTTTATCTGATTTTATTCATTTCTATTCTTTTATATTTTTTGCAATCTAATAAAACGCAAGCCTAGTGTTAAATTAGAAAGATTAAAATAATTCTAGACTCTTAGTGTCATTCACCTTTTTGAGTTTTACACAAAGCTATCAAGATTAAACATTTTAAGTTTCGCTTTACATCTTCTTTTATTAGGCACAAATAAATTGCTTGACATCTTACTTCATTTTATTCAGGAGGTCAAAGTTCGTAATTTTATTTTCCTCTATCTATTCTAAGACAACAATGTAAGCATATTCACTTTTATCTTTATCATTCTTATTTAATTATTCAAGAGTTTGCTAGATATTGATTTCTTTGGCTTTAGTATCATCAAAGCAATACCATTTTTCGTCATTTCTAATGGCATAGGTTCTGTAATGGCCATCTGATACTGATAAATTTTAGCTCTAATATTTAGTTAAATATAAAATAGCTTACAGTATGAGTAATGAAAGCAATCATTTTATATGGTGTTTCATTGAGCTTTACTTATTACGTAGTTAGCTGGAAAATTTTTCCTGTTTTCTCAGTCATTTTTTTTTCCTTATTGATTTAATATTGAGATGTATCGTAAATAATAAGTGCTTGGGGAATATGAGATACCTTTTATTTTCTCTGTATTTCTACATTTTGTTAACACTCCTCGCACACGTCTTCGAGATATTAATGAGTACGCTGCAATTCATTAAGTGATCCTTGAATAGTATTACTCAGATTATTATAGTGATAATGCTACTCAATTTTATTCATCTTATGTTAGTTTTTGCATTCTCTTTTAAGTTCAATAGTAAATTCGAAGCAGCTGAATGGATTATGTTTCTATTAGAATTATAAAATTAATATCTTCTTACATTGGATAGGACTTCTCTAAGAACAGTGAAGTACTCATGAGCATCTTGAAATCTCTCTTTTGAACCAGTTAGTTGTATATCCATCAATGAATTTGGCAAGGATAGAGGTTAGTCTTTATCAGGATAATATAGTTGGTAAATTATACTTCGAAATTGCTTTAAGATGTATTAAGCTTATGTGTCATTAATTTACGAAAGCTTTCTCATTAAACATCTTGATGAAGAAAGGGCTTGAAGAATGGATGTTGCATAACACCGATCTATGAAAATTATGCTCTACAATAGATCTTACTCACTTTTTCTAAATGGATTTAGGCCAACAGCAATAAATTTCTGTGGTAAAGATGAGCTGTCCATAATCTGAAAGGTTTTATTGGTTATTATTTATTAATATTAATAAATATTTAATGATTCTTTAATATTTAAATAGTAGCAAATGATAAAGTGGAATAAAACTATATAAAAATGGATAGAAATAAATTCTATTTAAATGAAATAGAATTCGAATGACACATTTGTGTTTTGTTTGGTCTATAGATTAAATAAATTGGGGTTTTACAGCTTTGGGTTTTACGGCTTTGGGTTTTGCGGCTTTAATAAAACGTTAATTATTATTTTCGCTTATTACTCAGCAAATTTGCGATATTTATCGTATATAAACTGTAGAACTCTCATGCTTCATATTCTCATGTACTGGTACGCAATGTAGTCTGAAAAATCCGTTAGCAAAGTTGTACAAAAATAGAGAAGAAGATTTGTGAGACTTTTGTCAACCCACTCGAAAACTATTTGATTTTTTAAAAATCTGAAATTCCATTGACTATTTAGTGTCAAACTTAAATTTTAAAAAGATGATAATATTTTAAGAAATAATGATAAAATTAATGATAAAATTGTTTATAGTTTTTTGATTTTATTATTTTAGGCGAATCAAAATAACAAGGGGCTTTATTTAAGCTAGTAATTATCTCAAACAAAGGTCATTATATTTAATGTTATTTTTATTAATAATTAGAAAGCTAATTTCAATCACTAAATTCTATTTTCCTTGACCACTAATCCTTAACTACTCTGAGGAAGAGTTGACATAAAATCAGACGTTATCTAATCCATCACCCCCTTTGGCAACACCTAATCCCGAAAAGCCTCATATTTTTTATAATTTATAAAAAACATTTTTTTAAAGTGCTTGTGTTATTTCTCACTCAGTAATGTGATGTCATCCACTAGATATGGGAAAGCATTTGTTATGTACTTCTCACCCCACACACGAGTATCAAGTAAAATTTAAAAAATAGCTTGTTTTTCTATCAAGTCTTATGGGGTTTAATTAACGATCCTTTTTGGGATTTTAGTTGCCTATGTAAAATTTACTCCATATGGAGGAGGCTTCCAATATTCTTGAACGGGGAAGAAATGAGGTGAGCCTACAAATGCAACTACACTATTGGCAGCCATCATCACCTTTTTTAGCATAGCTGTGATGTAAAGATCTCTTGGCTGCAAAAATACATGAGAGAATAGCTGATAGGTTACATTTGCCATTGTGTTTTTTAGATTTCCTACGCCTTGCTACGCTTGTAGATTTTTTCTTATATTTTATAAAACGAATTTGAATATGTCTTTTGTTTATTAAAGGGTTAGTGTGTTGCCAAGGATTTGTCTTAACAATATTTCAGGCATATCACCTAGAATTAATTTTTGCTTTGACATCAATGATATAAATATGTACTAATTGATGTCAAAGTATCGTGACCAGTTATCAGCAATTATATGGTCGGTGATTGATTCAATAAATTTTTATTGTAAATTATCAGAGACTCTCTCTTACTGGACCTAAGGATAGGAGAAAGTTGAAAATCCTTTTGTGTAATCAATTTTTGTGTGAACTTGATTGGCATGCAGCATATCTAAGATAGTTAAATTAACGACAGCTTATTGCCAAGTATGTGGATGCGGTTGTTGAAGATGTTTGATTGAGTTTAATTGGTAGCCTTAGACTCTAAATTTATTTTATATTAAATGTAAAATAAGTTTACCCATTCATCGCACATTTTTGTGACATGTAGCGTTGTCTTGAAATGAAGGGCATTGGATCATATTGAACAAAAATTAAATCAGGTCGATGCTGGATAAGTATTTCTACCCGACTGTATTTTAAAAATTATATACCTTACGTCGATAGAGTTATGTCTTATCATTCAATGGATACAGCGGGATCGAATAGAGCAGCAAGCTGTCATCAGCTCGATGGTCTATATTTAAAAGTATTAGTCATAAATTATTTTACGATAAAATATGAATAATTAACTCACTAGCTTAAACTAATGGCTTTAATTTCTTCTTCTACCAAGTTCTACTCCCCAATGCTCGAGAAAAATTTGATATATATTATGAGCTATTCAGTGTATCGTAAAATCGTATATTTTTTATCTAAACTAACGAGTTAAATTGATAATTTAGCTAAGATAATTTTCTTCTAAACATTTTTATTTATCATTAGATTATTATAGAAATTAAAAAAAAATCAAAATAATCATATCATTCAGTAGAAAAGAAAAATGGCTGAAAAGGACCTTCTCTTTTAATCTGTTTTTTAAGTACTCTCACATTTATTTTTAAATTATCATAGGAGGAAAAAGGAAAACCAAGCCCACATTAGTCAAATAAATATGATAAATATGAAGAAGAAAAAGTATGCGCTCCTTAAATGTCCTCAAGCCTACCATATATTCAGCCAGCTCCCAAAATAGTATAGACTTACTCAGTTGATGGAGTCCTTTAAAAAGTTGGGGGCCATCATATCTTTCAAATTCTGTGTGGTATAGTAATCTACATATGCTATGGATGTGGAAACCAAATTAATTACTCGATACCCTATCTATAAAGCAAAAAGATATTCTTAATGTGTACAGATACTTAAGGAACTTCCTTTAAATGCCGGCCATAAGTAGCATGCGATAAAAATGTTACTCAAAGCTACAGTTATATTGATGACACGTCACAAACTTTAATAAATTGGGTTGTTGACTTTGAGTTAGCATGCTAAAGCAAAACTATTATATCGTTAATGGGAAGTGTATTCTTTATTGGCTTCTTTGTAGGAAGTGCAACATTTCTAATATTAGCTGATATATATGGTAGGAAGCCGATTGTAATTCTGGGGTTAACTATTCAAATTGCTTTAAGTATTACGATTAATTTTTGGCACAATAATGTATTTCGATACTTTTATCTCTTTTTGATTGGGGTTAGAATACCGATGGCTTGTCATATTGCTTATATGTTGTTGATGGAAATAGTATCTGCTAAGTATAGGAGTTATTTCTCTGTGATATTAAATTTAATTGATGGTGGTATTGGTAATTTAATTATATCGGCAACTTTTTATTTTTCACAAGATTGGAAAGTGATGTTTTGGGTTACAGATATATAAGCTGTAATTGTGTTGATAATACTTATAGTATTCATCCCTTAATCGCCGAGATATCTTATATCAAAAAATAAGTATGAATAGGCGAAGAGAGTATTCTGCAAAATTGCAAAATGCAATCAAAGGGATAGATTTTAAGGAATATTGGAGGGGGAGCGTGAATCTCTGATAGGAAACTCAAGTCAAGTTGATAGTGCATCTCAACTTAATATAAATGCACAAAGCCAATCAAGCATGGCTGAGGTGAAGAAAAATAGAGACTGCAAGTTATGTAGATACTGTAAGAAGAGCAAACAAAATCTTTGCCTGCTTCTTATTGTCTTCTTTTTATGGCTAGCAGTTGATATTGTATACTATGGAATAGGATTTGGTCTAAACTAACTCAGCGGTAATTTATACACAAACGGAGTTTTGATTGGAATAGCTGACATCATCTCCTGCCTCAGTATGAGCATCATATCAAACAATTGCGGAAGAAAAACAGCAATAATAATAGCTTGGGGGTCTGTTTCAATCGGTTGTATTGTGTACGACTTCGTAAGATCATACACCTACATTGCTTATGCATCAGTTTTCTTGGGAAGATATGGTGCCAGTGCAGGTTTCGCTTTAATATTCCTGATCACATCGGAGACGTTCCCAACAGAAATACGTGGAACTATTTTCGGAATTTCTAACATGATAGCAAGATTTGGAGGCATACTCGCTCCTCTGATTAGTACCGCATTTTCTCATTTTATGCTAATTCTAGGTGTTGTAGGATTTGTTAGTTTTATATTAGCTTTCAAATTGAAGGAAACTCTAGGAAAAAAAATGCCAGATTTAATAGATTAATAATAAGAGAGAGAGAAGAAGTATATTAACTCTGAGAATCTAAGCCTTTGTCCATAATAATCTGAACCAATTAGTTGGTCAGTCACAAGATAAAATCTATAAAACTGAAATGAATGAGGAGAAGGTTTATTGTGCAAGCTAATATCTTTGCTAAAATTTAACGAAGTTGTAAAGAGCATGAAATTTATAATATAATTCAGATTTATATAGTAGGGCTATATTAAATATAATTTAAATTCTAGCACTCAAATATAAACGCTATTCATTTTCATATTAATTCATGTAAAACAGACTTAGTTAATAATATATATATAAATATGTAATCAATATCATATAATCCTATAGTTGATATATAATCAAAAGAATTATATATACCTGAATCAAATGATCAGTTGATCTAACACCTTGAGAAGTAACTCTTGAAAACATTCTAATTTGCTAAAGTAACTGTTCAAAATTGCCCGGATTTGCGATAATGGGGCTTATTGAAATCGGGTATTGGGTCATCTGATACTAAAGCATCGGTTATATGCGATGTCGGTGGTGTTCCTAATCTTTTAAATCATACCAAGCATTAAACATACTTTAGCTTCAATAACATTGCTCAGACGATTAACTTGCCAAACTCTTATATTATTGGTGCGTGCGCTACAGCGAATTGTATCGTTGGCTGCAATGCGTAATGTATGCCATGTGAAGATTGCAAAACACAATCTAGAGCCTCCCATGTTGCGAAAGTTGGATAAAATGGGGAATGTGTTTTGGAGAAGTATGATTCAGATTTATTTGGATTATTGGGGAATTTATATACAAGCTAAGGTGAATAGACTGATGTTGTGAGAATATAAGCTTTTAAATGAAAAGGAGAGCTAAATTTTGTGACTGCTATTCGGGAGGGGTTAAAAAAGCTGCCTGAGAAAGGAATTGACGGGAAGTAAATAGGTATGGGGGGTGTATTTAGTGTAGAAAGTGGAAAAATAAAAAGTCATGTGATGCCAGATTTTAAGAAAGCTACAATGGTTGAGGGTAAAGAAGTTGATGAATGGCTTAGATTCTACTAAATGGGGCCAGAGCTAACATGTCTCTCTGTGTTTCTAACAGATGATCCAACTAAAGGAAAGATGAATTTAAGGCTTGAGCATACTCATTTTTTTAGTAGAGTAGACTCTGAAGGTGGTCACTATCATTACGATACAACTAAAGATTAAATTAAGTACGTTGGTTATTTTAATTTTGCTTCGAAAGTCTATAGATTGAATAATGCTTATAAAAAAGCCCCGAAGATTTGATAGATATGCATATGTGTTTATTAAATATCTAATATATTAATTAAAATACAATTAATAAATATGAATAATGAGATGATAATATTTGACAGTTCTGTAATATCTAATACTTTTTTGGACAGCTATGGTCAAGATATTAATAGTAAAATTAAAAAAAGAAGATTGCATTGACATGTAAAACTAATTTAATGAAAAATCGAATACCAAACCATAGGGAGCAAAAATATTAAAGCTTAAAAAAAAATTTTATAGAAAATTTCCTTTAATTACATCATTATATAAAATACATGTATAAAGATTTTTAGCTTCAATCATTTTATGCATGGATATTGGCTCCTTTCTCAATCAAATATTCCACTACATCTTTATGCCCTTTATTTGCTGCCAGGTGCAAAGCAGTTTTATTAAATTCATTTTTAGCTTCGATACCAGCACCTTTCCCAATCAAATATTCCGCTACATCTTTATGCCCATTTTCTGCTGCTACGTGCAAAGCAGTTTAATTATAATTCTTTTTTGCGTGGATATCGGCTCCATTCTCAATCAAATATTCCACTACATCTTTATGCCCTTTATTTGCTGCCAGGTGCAAAGCAGTTTTATTAAATTCATTTTTAGCTTCGATACCAGCACCTTTCCCAATCAAATATTCCGCTACATCTTTATGCCCATTTTCTGCTGCTACGTGCAAAGCAGTTTAATTATAATTCTTTTTTGCGTGGATATCGGCTCCATTCTCAATCAAATATTCCACTACATCTTTATGCCCTTTATTTGCTGCCAGGTGCAAAGCAGTTTTATTAAATTCATTTTTAGCTTCGATACCGGCACCTTTCCCAATCAAATATTCCGCTGCATCTTTATGCCCATTTTCTGCTGCTACGTGCAAAGCAGTTTAATTATAATTCTTTTTTGCGTGGATATCGGCTCCATTCTCAATCAAATATTCCACTACATCTTTATGCCCTTTATTTGCTGCCAGGTGCAAAGCAGTTTTATTATATTCACTTTTAGCTTCAATATCGACACCTTTCCCAATCAAATATTCCGCTGCATCTTTATGCCCATTTTCTGCTGCTACGTGCAAAGCAGTTTAATTATAATTCTTTTTTGCGTGGATATTGGCTCCTTTCTCAATCAAATATTCCACTACATCTTTATGCCCTTTATTTGCTGCCAGGTGCAAAGCAGTTTTATTAAATTCATTTTTAGCTTCGATATCGGCACCTTTCTCAATCAAATATTCCACTACATCTTTATGCCCTTTATTTGCTGCCAGGTGCAAAGCAGTTTTATTAAATTCATTTTTAGCTTCGATATCGGCACCTTTCCCAATCAAATATTCCGCTACATCTTTATGCCCATTTTCTGCTGCTACGTGCAAAGCAGTTTAATTATAATTCTTTTTTGCGTGGATATCGGCTCCATTCTCAATCAAATATTCCACTACATCTTTATGCCCTTTATTTGCTGCCAGGTGCAAAGCAGTTTTATTATATTCACTTTTAGCTTCGATATCGGCACCTTTCCCAATCAAATATTCCACTACATCTTTATGCCCATTTTCTGCTGCTATGTGCAAAGCAGTTTTATTATATTCATTTTTAGCTTAGATATCGGCACCTCTTGCAACATAATCTTTCACTCTATTTAATTTACTATCACGGGCAGCTCTAAACTATTGAGTCTTTGAATCTCTTAATTACTGATAAATTTCGTCATTATTTTTAATTATTTACAATATTCTTCAAAGTTGTCTATAATCTATTGATGAATTTTTTTCTTTTGTTATTATTAGCAATTGTTCAAAACTATTTTAACTTATTCTTCCAATAATGTTTTTTGTTTGGCATTCTCAACTATATTATCATCAGCAACTATCTTCTCTGCTAGTTGAGACATTTACAATATTTTCTGTTGTATGATCGTAAGTTGTTAATAATAAGGAAATCATTTCTAATATTGTTATACATACACATTCATTAGCTTTTTAAAGATAAGCTTAGTCATTCTGTTAAGCCTGGACTTGAGCTTTAGTTACCCCAAAACCCCCCCCAAAACCCCAAAACCCCAAAACCCCAAAACCCCAAAAGTTCACTTGTTTTTGACTCGAGCTTTTTTATAGATGTATTCATTTGATCGTATATATATCTTTTAAATAGTTATAAAATTTTTTCTATATATCAATAAATATAAATTTTTAATGTTAATTATCTAGACGAAGGATTTTGGGACCTAGAATTTCGAGACAGTTATTAAAGTGCAATCAAATGATTGTTGTCTAAAATTGTAGAAAGAGTCTTGAAAATGAACTACTTTTTGATCATGTGATCATGAAATACTCAGCCTAATAATCTTTCAACCTTTAGTCTTTTCCTATTTTTTTTATCATTATGTCGCTCTGGATGTGGCATTTTCAGAGAGTAGATTGTATTCTGCCTGAAACGCAAAGAGTCTTCAAACTCATATCCTTACTTTACAGATGAGACAAGTATTCAAGGCTGTTTCAGCGTTTCCAAAATATCGTCAGATATCCTTGGTTATAACTGGGCTCTACTTTAATCTTTTCAGCAGAAATCGGAAAGAATCATTCAAATATTTTCAAGCAATGCGCTATTATGCGATATATTATAACTATATTTTATTACATGCTTAAATTTATACTTCAAATAACCAATAATTATAATTATCTATTAAACTTTTAATCAAACTATGGATATATATATTGAGTGAGTAGTCTCATCAAGATTTAGGTCTTCTTTCATTAATTTTATCAACTTCTTTTGCTCTGGAAAATGCGTCAAGTGCTAAGGCGATGTTTTACAAGAAGATATTGTTTAATTAACCCTACCTGTTTTAATAGCATCTCTTCCTTTTAGAAGAATTCCTCTTGGCAGCTTTTAATCTGGGCAAAATCCTCGTAGTTGTACAATAAGTTCATTTTCCTCTCTAATCATGGCTCGTAAATGAAATTAAATTACCGTAATACACGGAACATCTTTAGCATTTTGCTTACAGACTTCACCTTATTTCGAAGGACCTCGATTCCTATACAATTTAATTGATATATTGAAATTTTATCCTCACTCTTTTTATCAAGTGTTGGATTACTGGTGGCTCCTATATTTAACACTCCTTTCACACCTTTGTCTTATTATATACTTGGTGTAGCACCTCCACTTCCTTTTATTAAGTGATGCAGCATTTATACGACCTTTTCAGATACGAATGGAATGCTCCATGTGAATATGTCCATGAAATTTGGTAATATGAATGGATGCTGATTATAATTAAATTGTTGAATATTTAGAGTGTTGCTCTAATTTATAGTAAGGCATTTGGTAAAGATTAGTCAAAAATTATACATTAAACTTAAGTATCGCCCCCTTATTATTGTAGACATCACAGTAATTTGGAGCAGAGAACACTGTAATTACTGTAGGAAATTAACTCTTTCCATTCCAATGATGCATTTTATATCCTTACAACTGCGCTTAATGAGCTCTTAAAACAGAGAGCAGTCGATTTTTTTTTAAGAATCTTCTAACAGCTTTAGCTCCATAAAAAAATGAGCACCCTCTAACTTCATTTGCTTTGAAGAGTACCTCTTGAAATCCATCATCGTTTGAATTTGGATCAGACCACAAAATATCACACAACAACCCTGATGAAGGAGGTTCTCTATATCTTCCAATCCCATCAAGATCATCAAGCTAAAAAATATATTATCGGTATATTCCAGTCAACGATCAGAAAATTTATTTCTTCTTACAGTTTTAAGTTCCGGAGAAATACCTCCATGAAGAGCGATAAATTTTTAATTCACAATGCAAGAAATAGGCATCGCATCAAAACACTCCATAATCTAATCATAAATATCTTGATCATATTTACTCAAGACTTCCTATCTAAAGTTGAAATAAGAAGTCATCTGGCGACATTAATGATTTCCTCTCAGCATTATAATAGTCTTGGGAAAGTTAGTTTTAAAACAGAACAGCAGAACCAATACTTCAACTGAAAAACTTCCTCGATCAACGTAATCTCCCAAAAATAGATATCTAATAAATCGAATAAATATACGCCATTGCATACTTTGACGAGTCTGGACTGCCACCAATCTCCACCAACTTCAACAAGTCATAAAATTGACCATGTATATCACCAACAATAGTTACTGGATCTTTAATATATAGTAAATTTTTCTCCTTCTCTAGAAAAATTAATTTAAAACCACACAAGATACAATATGATTTTACTTAAAAGAGCGATAGTTTCCGCTATTAATTTAGCGAAGCATTCTCTATCTACACGGCCTTACCGCTTTAGATTCTCGAGTAATAATTTCCAATCAGGCTTCCCTATATTTCTTCATTATTAATGCAAATTCTCTTGATACGAATGAGAAATATATATTTAGCATTATTCGTAATCTGAATTTCAGAAAATAATCTTACCTCCTTTATACAAAGATTCCACAGTTAACGCTCTATGAGGAGGAGGAGCCATCGATTTCATGACTCTATCATTGCACGGATCTGATAAAAGTTGAATATCTGTAGCTGGTTCCATATTTGCTATGATTTTTCGAATAAATTCTTTTTATATTAAATGTTTGTTAGCTTGCAATTTAATTAATGCAGGTACGTTATTTAAAATTAAGTATGAATTTATATTGATAAATTTTAAAATTTTATAATTCTTGGTGTATTAAAAAAGAAGACAGGATTTAAGCGATATTTTTAAATAATTTTGAAATTAAATGGGATTATTAGCTTAGATTACGAAATAGAATCTGTATATCGCGATTATATTCGTTGTAGTAATGGTGGCCTTAGTATTTGCAATGCTTCAAGCTGATTTGGCTTGTCTTGATAAAAATGGATGTCCACGACCTTCATGTCATTAAAACTATCTGCAAAATTAATATAGAGCTATTTATGATCAGAGGAAAGCAATATGTGCAGTGGCAAATACATGATTAGATGGTGAATGGAAATTTTTCTTTAAGTTATGTATAATGAATGTTGGCTATAAAATTAGAAATTTCAAGTTTATTTAAAATATAAATACAAAATTTTAAGAAAAGTGCTTATGTTATTTCCATAAACAACAATCCGTACTCTCTACATTTATAGCTCTCTCGCCCCTTACTATCGATTGCTTCTCAATCAATATCAATAATATCATCGCTACTTTTATCTTGAGTCTTCGATGAATCTATTCTAAAACCATTTATAACTGCTTTAAGTATATCATCATATTCGACACTTCCTTACTCTTAAATCATATGGATCCTATTTTGAATCATTACAGGATAAAGCCTCGAACCTTCGAGCATAGAAATCTTCTAATATTACATTATTTACAACTCAGACGGCTTTCGAATTTACTGCGGAAGCACAACCCTTTTTCTATTAAATAAATCTATAATTTAAACCTTTTTTCCATTTTAGACCAACGAGATCTGCCTTATATACATTCACATAAAGTGATAATTCCCTCTTACAAAAAAATAAGAAATTGCTGAGAGTGAGCCATAAATTAAAGTTCCAAAAACTCTGAATGTAAAAAGTTTTTTTAAAAATTTATATGTGAAGAAACCAAAAATAGCTGGAGCAAATAGCTTAGAAAAGGTAAAACCATTTTAAAGAGATTAAAATATTTTAAGTCTCCCATCTGTGAAGTAGATTTAGTAGTCAGGCTTGAAAGTTTTATTTTATGATTATGATGGCTTTTAGCTGAAGAATCGAGAGGTTACACAAAATATTGATTGATGTTGCGAAAGGAGTTTATGATGAGGGAGTTTTGTGTTTTTTAGGAAGATATATCAGTGAGAGGGTTTTGGTCTTGTTTGAGAGATTAATAATCGAGTCGGTAGAATAATCTTGCGGATCATATTTAATTTTTAATAAAAATTAAACCTTAATATTAAAAAAGACTACTAGTATAAAATATAAAATTAATTTGGATAAAATAAATTAGAGGGAGAGAGACGAGTTAAAATTATAACATAATTACTGTGAGTATAAAAATTGAAGAATGATCGAACCCATGATTCTTTAAAACCCTTTTTCAATATATTTATCATTCATTATTGAATTAAAGCTGTAGCTCTCAGAAACTTGAAGCTCTTTCCTCCTTGGTAAAAAGACCCATTTCAATTATAAATTTTGAACAAAAATTGAATGAAAAAAATTTTAATAAAAAAAAAATGAATAGAAAATAGCTTAAAATTAATACACATTTAATGTATTGGGGTTTTGGGGACTTGATTTTTATTTTTTAAAAGTTTTCTTGCTTCAAACACTTAAGGTTTCAATGTTTTTAGCTAGGTCGTTCTAGGCTTTATGGCATCTTATATTTTTACTTTCTGCAAAGAATCATTCGAGTAGAACATGGCCATTCAGAATTGTTTTGACATCCTTATTTTTATAGGAATATTTTTTCACGTTTTGCTGAGTAGACTGTGGTAATACTATAAGTCTACGCCTGCTTATTTTGCGTATGCAGAGTATACCATGTTCTACTTATTGTATATTTGTTTTGCAGTCCAGAACTGAGTATTCAATTTTTCTTAGGAAATCGTCCGATTTCCTACTTTTGGCATACCCGTGTTTACCTGAGCATACCACATTCTACTTGATTAACACTAATTATTATGCATGTAAATGTATAATCTTTTGACCATAAAGCTCAGAAATAGCCTTATTATAATCGGAAACTTGAATTACACTGTTCACAAATATTAAACACAAAAGTTATTTTTCCAAAATCAAATTTGTATTCTTCAAATAAGATCTCCGATTATTCCATTCAAAAATTTTGCTTTTTAATGGTAGAATTAAATATTGAATGGTGATAATATTTTAAGATGCATTTATAACATAATATTTTATAAATAGAAATTTCACCAAACCCTTAAAGGTTTAAAACCCCAATTTGTTTAATCTATAGATACCGGAAAAAAATAAACACATTCATTATCTAAATTCTAATCTCATTGAGTAGAATTTATTTCTATTCAACACTTTATTATTTGCTTCTATATAAATATTAAAGAATTATTATATATTTATTAATATTAATAAATAATAAGGGGTTTTGGGGTTTTGGGGTTTTGGGGTTTTGGGG
>NW_028292485.1:0-5439 GCF_964200805.1 Pocillopora damicornis
CCCCAAAACCCCAAAACCCCAAACCCCAAAACCCCAAAACCCCAAAACCCCAAAACCCCACCCCAAAACCCCCCCCCCCAAAACCCCAAAACCCCAAAACCCCAAAACCCCTTTTATAAATTTATTCATTTAAACTCAAAGAATAAAAAGATCAATGCTTAAGTATATTGATTATCATAACTACACAGATTAATTATTTTTTAAAAATAAAATATTTTATAAATAAAAATTAAGACCTCATACTGTTTTCTAGTAATAGAATAAACTAATACGATAACATCACATTTTATGAGTTCATGATTGACATCATTTGCTCTAGTATATTTAATTTTAAATAAAAACTATGTTTGAGCAGATATAGAGGGGGCAACTCTATAAACTCTTTTTGGATAATGAAAAATGAAAGTGAAGCATGCAAGTGTCTCGAATGATAGAATATCAACCTGATACACCAAAGAAGCTTGGAGCTTTGAATTCCTTGCAACTTGAAGATCTTTAATTACTGGAATTTTTAAAATAGGTAACGAGTCATTGATTTTTTAATCTATATAATCATTGATTCTAATGTTGTTAACATGAAAAATTGAGAGATATTAAACTTCATAAATACATGTAATACATTTCAAGTATAGAAACAAAGTCAATGAATGGAATAAATTCATTTCATAGAGATTATCTTGAAAAGCTGAGTTTTTAAAAGATCATTTGACCTCACCAAAGTATAAAATCCTATTTCAACCTGCACGAGCTGATTGTAAACATTAAGAATATAGAGATATAATTTTTATTATTTCACCCCTCAAATCAAGCTTAATTAAAAAAATTATTATGATTGATTAAATCAATTTTTATTATCTTATCCTGACATAATTATTAATAGAATTAATTATCTGATCTTATTTATATTTTTAAAATTTACGAATTAGAGCATAATGCTAAAGTATTTATTCCTTACATCAGTTCTCCTATTCCTTTTATTTGCTGAAGAACAAAAATGGAAAACATTTGATAAAACAATTGTTGACATAAATGAACTTTAAAAGTAATATGATATCTAATTCATCCAAGGAATCAGATATAACTGGATATTTTATAAAAGAGATGTGAATGGTGTGAAGATAAATCTTGCTTACGTAGCATCAAGAAATTTAATTTGCCTCTCTCATACTGCCAATGACATTAGTAACTAGCTTGTGACAAAATACAGCTATTTTCAAATTGGTGGCTATCGAGAAATAACATTAAAAATTTCAAGCCCAAGCAGTATAGACATTTAAGTAAAAAAGGCTAGTCATTGGGTAAAATTTTCAGATATGTAAAAGGGATCTTAAATCGTAAATTGTATGGCTAAATCTAAACAAATTAGTTCTTATGCTATTGGGAGGTTGAAATCTGATTAAACACTCACTGGCTATCCTAAAGAAATTAGCAATTATTGTCCTACTACATAAGGTTATAATTTCTGCACGACGGGTTTAAACTGTTATAATGGTTATTGATTATAAGGGTCGAATTGAACTTGCCATTAATGCAAAGCTGGATGCAGAAAATGTTACTAAAACAAATGTGCAATATGCTATAATTATAAGGCTAAGAGATAATTAAATTTACAAGTTTGTTAGAATACTTAAGCTTTGGCATTATCTAGCTATTATAAATTATTCAGTGTATAAAATATCAAAAACTTTATAGATGATGAAAATTGGAGTATTTCGATATTCCTCAATGTTGCTATTTAGCCCCAGAGTGATGATAAGCTAGATATTGCTAATCTCTAAATAAAGAGCTAATCAGATAATATCAATATTTAACTTCAATATTAAAGGTTTAATAAACCTACTCATGATAAACTAACGATCAAATTTACTTAAAGAAATCAGTATATAGAGGTCCCTCAATATTAGTGGTTCAGTTTAGTACTCTCGAAACAAGATAAAGCTCTATCAATCCTTGTAAATTAAATCTAAGGCATTTGAATTAGTACGGATATTTCACAAAATTTTAAATTATAATAATTTGGATTTGAATTTAAGCCGGATAATTCTGCAATTTACTTGAAGGGATTAAAATTTTGGAGAACATAACAGTACAATAGATATTATAAAAAGACAAAGCAATCATTACATCATTCTAAAAATATTCCAGATATTCTTATGGAAGCCTATCCTCTTATTATTATTAAAGATCAATATTCATTTTAATCTCTATCAGGAAAAAATTGAATATAAATAACGCAATAAAAATACGAAAGTATAATTGAAACTTATAAAAGTATTATTTAGCCTTACAATGATTTAATACTATGTCCAATTGGAAAATTTTTTAACATAAACTATTGTGAGGAATGCAAAAGTGACTGTCTTTAATGCAATTAAGATAGAACATGCTAGTGATGTAAAGGATAAATGGTTCCATTGTTTGGAGTTTGTACGAAATTCGATATAAGTCCAAAATTTGGAACAGCATAATAAACGAAATTCACTATTTAATTATATAATTAATCACTCATTTCAGATGCTATTGAGAATCCTGATACAGTAAAACTTGAGCTAATATATCCAAGCAAAAAGAGAGTCGTTTATCCTTTCATAAAAGACTTTACTGTGCCAAGAGATAAAAGTCTTGCCTTATAATAAAATCATTAATTTGAATTAGTGTTAAGTATTATTTCACCTTAAGGACTCGAAAATAATATTCTGTCGACTTCTCTCAGTATTTTGCAGAAAGGAGTATCCTAAATTGATGTCAGCGATCCAAATTCATACAAAGAGCTCGAGAATGTAAAAGTTAACTTAGATTCTACTGAAAAGAATGCATGCGGATGCAGTATAAATGGAAAATGTGATTAAGCTAAAAAATGCTAATGTGAGCCAGGCTTTAATGGAAGCAAATGTTAATATACCTAAACATAGTTTAAGAGTCTCACAGAAAGTGTGGGAAATTATCTCTCTAACTTAACATAAAACAACTAAGCAACAACCAAGACTAAAATTGAAGCAATCTCAAAAGTGGTATCTAATTTGGGGTAATTCTTAACCTCTTCTTCTATTCAGGATATTGTCTCACTTCTCTAATCAGAAGTGACAAATAATGGGAAGGAGCTAACTGTATAACTACTTGAAAAGATACTAGAGATCACTGGATAATTGATAAAAAAAATTAACTCATATAATTAAATTAGCTCAACTGTTACACAATCCGTTCTTAATGTAATCGTGAAATCAGCGAAAGCTGTAATTCTGCCCAATGTAACTATTGATAAACCCTACACATTCAAAAATTCGTATCTATAAACTAAGGCTATAAAAGTTGACAAAAGCACTGATACCAAAATATCTCTGCAAAGTGGATCATCAGTTTAGTTGCCAAAGAGTAGTATTCCATAAATTGGAGCGTAATCCACTAAAGTTCTCACTATTGGCTTTGCTTCAAACCCTTTCAAAAAAATTACTCCCAGAACTCTAGGATAAATTTCTAGTATAATCTAAGTAAATATTTTCGTAAAAGATGAGCTAATCAACTTCTAAAATCCATTGATAATCTAAAATTCAATTGATCCAGATTTAAAAATTGATTCGTCTCCTCTATGTTTGTATATGAACACTTCCTCATTCAAGTGGTCAAAATAAGGCTGCTCTCTTATATCTAATTCAAATGGTAAGATAACTTGCACTTGCACTCATACTACCACTTTTGGATCTTTCATAGATCAGGGATATTCAATACTAACTTAATCCAACTTTGATATACTAAGTAGCTTGTAAGAGCTGAGTCTTGATGACCTAAAATCAAATATTGGATTCTTTTTTAGCCTCGGATTTATTTTATCATACTTTATAGCTGGATTCATTCTCTACTACTGTGACAAAATCAAACTGAAGAGAAACTATTCAAATTTAATTTCAAAAGAATTTTCTGATAATAGCAATTTTATAAAAGAATAAAGAATATTTACGATTAGAAAAGAAAGTCGGAAAAGTATTTTTGGGCCCTATATCGAAACTGAAGCGTAATTACATTCTAAATCGGATAAACGACCCAAATTATAAACTAAAAGACCAAAGTTAAAAAAAAATAAAAAAAGAAAAATTTTTCCAAGTTCATCTAGTTAATCAACTGGAGATGAGGAGAGTCATAAAACATCGAATATAAGCCCTTCCACTACTAAAACATCAAAACTTTTAGAAAAATACAAAAGAGAAAAAAATGAGTGTTGCCTCAAATTTCTTTGCTCCAAAACTGTTCAATAAGTTTCTAATAACAATATGGTCGTTAATGTAATTACTTTAACCAGTGTAGTCAATCCAAGATGTTTGAGGATTTCATTCTTTTTCCTAGGGGTTCTTCTCTAAATTTCAATGTGTGCCTTGTTCTTCAATCTCTCCCCTGACTTTGATGATGATTCTACTTCCTATCTTGATACTATAATATAAAACTTCTGGGTGGGACTCTATTCAGCACTTTTTGTTATGATTCCAATGCTAATTTTTGGATTATTCTTGACATTCCCTTCTAGATATCGAAAGCAATTACAAAAATCAAGGAAAGATGAACTATAAGAAAAGTTTTACAGGCTAATAAGTAAGTTTAAGATCTAGATAATCGTTGGATACATTTTATTTTGTTTATTTGCACTGTTTTTATGCACATATCTGGTAGCTTTCTCTAAGGCAGCAAGCTAAAAGATATCAGAATAATGGATGAGATCATCGTTCATAAGTCTATTAATTGACTTAATTCTTTTTGAAATGGTTCCTGGATTCTTGATATCTTTTGTAATTCTAATGTCAAGCTGTTCAAAGAAATGCAAGTGGCTGATTATTATAGCTGTTGTGATATAACTGTATCGCCACTACAGAAATCTAACTTCTTCATGACCAGTTTAGTTTTAAATATAAAAATAAAAATATAAATCTTGATAATTTGAATTGCATTAATTATTTTCTAATTTTAGTGATTAAGATATAGATTTTTTGTGAAAACTTTTTATTTATAATTTTTAATTATATAAATGATTCGATGGAAAAATTAGACTACTACATGTTTATATGTAAAAAACTTAATATAAGTTACAAA
This sequence comes from Pocillopora damicornis, assembly GCF_964200805.1. Lineage (NCBI taxonomy): Eukaryota > Metazoa > Cnidaria > Anthozoa > Scleractinia > Pocilloporidae > Pocillopora > Pocillopora damicornis. Next base: position 5,077 of record NW_028292485.1, read on the forward strand.
TCGAGACTTTAAAAATACATTCTCCAATGTTTTTCTTCTTTTTATAAATTGGTTATAGGATAAAATATCGATCTAAATTCTAATCTTTACCAATAATTTTCATGGGCCCAAAACTTTTTAAAACTCTATATTTGAGTTAAAGATAGAGAATTAAAATACCGTATAATGTAATTAGTGTCATCGAATAAATATTATTAATGAACAATACCATTTTCGCAAGTTAATTAAAATTTATCAGCATTACTGATAAATAGTTTGAATAATCTGATTTATAAAAGATATTTTATTTTTTGTATATGATTAAAGATTAAAGACATGTAGCAAATAAGGGGTTTTGGGGTTTTGGGGTTTTGGGGTTTTGGG
>NW_028292486.1:0-15000 GCF_964200805.1 Pocillopora damicornis
AGCAAGAGCAAGCAAGCGCAAGCAAGAGCAAGCAAGCGCAAGCAAGCAAGCGCAAGCAAGCAAGCGCAAGCAAGCAAGCGCAAGCAAGCAAGCAAGCGCAAGCAAGCAAGCGCAAGCAAGCAAGCAAGCAAGCAAGCGCAAGCAAGCAAGCGCAAGCAAGCAAAAGCAAGCAAGCAAAAGCAAGCAAGCAAAAGCAAGCAAGCAAAGCAAGCAAGCAAGCAAGCACAAGCAAGCAAGCACAAGCAAGCAAGCACAAGCAAGCAAGCACAAGCAAGCAAGCACAGCACAAGCACAAGCAAGCAAGCACAAGCAAGCAAGCACAAGCAAGCAAGCACAAGCAAGCAAGCAAGCAAGCAAGCAAGCACAAGCAAGCAAGCACAAGCAAGCAAGCACAAGCAAGCAAGCAAGCAAGCACAAGCAAGCAAGCACAAGCAAGCAAGCACAAGCAAGCAAGCACAAGCAAGCAAGCACAAGCAAGCAAGCACAAGCAAGCAAGCACAAGCAAGCAAGCACAAGCAAGCAAGCACAAGCAAGCAAGCACAAGCAAGCAAGCACAAGCAAGCAAGCACAAGCAAGCAAGCACAAGCAAGCAAGCACAAGCAAGCAAGCACAAGCAAGCAAGCACAAGCAAGCAAGCACAAGCAAGCAAGCACAAGCAAGCAAGCACAAGCAAGCAAGCACAAGCAAGCAAGCAAGCCAAGCAAGCAAGCAAGCAAGCAAGCACAAGCAAGCAAGCAAGCACAAGCAAGCAAGCAAGCAAGCAAGCAAGCACAAGCAAGCAAGCAAGCAAGCCCAAGCAAGCAAGCACAAGCAAGCAAGCACAAGCAAGCAAGCAAGCAAGCAAGCACAAGCAAGCAAGCACAAGCAAGCAAGCACAAGCAAGCAAGCACAAGCAAGCAAGCAAGCAAGCAAGCAAGCACAAGCAAGCAAGCACAAGCAAGCAAGCACAAGCAAGCACAAGCAAGCAAGCACAAGCAAGCAAGCACAAGCAAGCAAGCAAGCAAGCAAGCACAAGCAAGCGCAAGCAAGCACAAGCAAGCAAGCAAGCACAAGCAAGCAAGCGCAAGCAAGCGCAAGCAAGCGCAAGCAAGCGCAAGCAAGCAAGCAAGCGCAAGCAAGCACAAGCAAGCGCAAGCAAGCAAGCGCAAGCAAGCAAGCGCAAGCAAGCGCAAGCAAGCAAGCGCAAGCAAGCGCAAGCAAGCGCAAGCAAGCGCAAGCAAGCGCAAGCAAGCGCAAGCAAGCGCAAGCAAGCGCAAGCAAGCGCAAGCAAGCGCAAGCAAGCGCAAGCAAGCGCAAGCAAGCGCAAGCAAGCGCAAGCAAGCGCAAGCAAGCGCAAGCAAGCGCAAGCAAGCGCAAGCAAGCAAGCGCAAGCAAGCAAGCGCAAGCAAGCAAGCGCAAGCAAGCAAGCGCAAGCAAGCAAGCGCAAGCAAGCAAGCGCAAGCAAGCAAGCGCAAGCAAGCAAGCGCAAGCAAGCAAGCGCAAGCAAGCAAGCGCAAGCAAGCAAAAGCAAGCAAGCAAAAGCAAGCAAGCAAGCAAGCAAGCAAGCGCAAGCAAGCGCAAGCAAGCGCAAGCAAGCGCAAGCAAGCGCAAGAGCAAGCGCAAGCGCAAGCGCAAGCAAGCGCAAGCAAGCGCAAGCAAGCGCAAGCAAGCGCAAGCAAGCAAGCAAGCAAGCGCAAGCAAGCAAGCGCAAGCAAGCAAGCACAAGCAAGGGCAAGCAAGCGCAAGCAAGCGCAAGCAAGCAGCAAGCAAGCAAGCAAGCAAGCAAGCACAAGCAAGCAAGCACAAGCAAGCACAAGCAAGCAAGCAAGCAAGCAAGCACAAGCAAGCAAGCAAGCAAGCAGCGAGCAAGCGAGCGAGCAAGCAAGCAAGCAAGCACAAGCAAGCACAAGCAAGCACAAGCAAGCACAAGCAAGCACAAGCAAGCACAAGCAAGCACAAGCAAGCACAAGCAAGCACAAGCAAGCACAAGCAAGCACAAGCAAGCACAAGCAAGCACAAGCAAGCACAAGCAAGCACAAGCAAGCACAAGCAAGCAAGCAAGCAGCAAGCGCGCGCGCTCGCTCGCTCGCATCGCTCGCTCGCTCGCTGGCTGGCTTGCTTGTGCTTGCTTGTGCTTGCTTGCTTGTGCTTGCTTGTGCTTGCTTGCTTGTGCTTGCTTGCTTGTGCTTGCTTGCTTGTGCTTGCTTGCTTGTGCTTGCTTGCTTGTGCTTGCTTGCTTGTGCTTGCTTGCTTGTGCTTGCTTGCTTGTGCTTGCTTGCTTGTGCTTGCTTGCTTGTGCTTGCTTGCTTGTGCTTGCTTGCTTGTGCTTGCTTGCTTGTGCTTGCTTGCTTGTGCTTGCTTGCTTGTGCTTGCTTGCTTGTGCTTGCTTGCTTGTGCTTGCTTGCTTGCGCTTGCTTGTGCTTGCTTGTGCTTGCTTGTGCTTGCTTGTGCTTGCTTGGCTTGCTTGCTTGTGCTTGCTTGTGCTTGCTTGTGCTTGCTTGTGCTTGCTTGTGCTTGCTTGTGCTTGCTTGTGCTTGCTTGTGCTTGCTTGTGCTTGCTTGTGCTTGCTTGTGCTTGCTTGTGCTTGCTTGCTCGCTTGCTTGTGCTTGCTTGCTTGTGCTCGCTCGCTTGCGCTTGCTTGCTTGTGCTCGCTCGCTTGCGCTTGCTTGCTTGCTTGCTCGCTTGCTTGCGCTTGCTTGCTTGCTCGCTTGCTTGTGCTTGCTTGTGCTTGCTTGCTTGCTTGTGCTTGCTTGCTTGTGCTTGCTTGCGCTTGCTTGCTTGCTTGCTTGTGCTTGCTTGCTTGCTTGCTTGCTCGCTTGCTTGTGCTTGCTTGCGCTTGCTTGCTTGCTTGCTTGCTTGCTTGCTCTTGCTTGCTCTTGCTTGCGCTTGCTTGCGCTTGCTTGCGCTTGCTTGCGCTTGCTTGCGCTTGCTTGCGCTTGCGCTTGCTTGCGCTTGCGCTTGCTTGCGCTTGCGCTTGCTTGCGCTTGCGCTTGCGCTTGCTTGCGCTTGCGCTCGCTTGCGCTTGCGCTCGCTTGCGCTTGCGCCGCTTGCGCTTGCGCTTGCGCTTGCGCTTGCGCTTGCGCTTGCTTGCGCTTGCGCTTGCGCTTGCGCTTGCGCTTGCTTTTGCTTGCGCTTGCTTTTGCTTGCGCTTGCCTTTGCTTGTGCTTGCTTGCTTTTGCTTTTGCTTGCTTGCTTTTGCTCTTGCTTTTGCTTGCTTTTGCTCTTGCTTTTGCTTGCTTTTGCTCTTGCTTTTGCTTGCTTTTGCTCTTGCTGTTGCTTGCTTTTGCTCTTGCTGTTGCTTGCTTTTGCTCTTGCTGTTGCTTGCTTTTGCTCTTGCTGTTGCTCGCTTTTGCTCTTGCTCTTGCTCGCTTTTGCTCTTGCTCTTGCTCGCTTTTGCTCTTGCTCTTGCTCGCTTTTGCTCTTGCTCTTGCTCGCTTTTGCTCGCTTTTGCTCGCTTTTGCTCGCTTTTGCTCTTGCTTTTGCTTGCTTTTGCTCTTGCTTTTGCTTGCTTTTGCTCTTGCTTTTGCTTGCTTTTGCTTGCTTTTGCTTGCGCTTGCTTGCGCTTGCTTGCGTTTGCTTGCGCTTGCTTGCGCTTGCTTGCGCTTGCTTGCGCTTGCTTGCGCTTGCTTGCGCTTGCTTGCGCTTGCTTGCGCTTGCTTGCGCTTGCTTGCGCTTGCTTGCGCTTGCTTGCGCTTGCTCGCGCTTGCTCGCGCTTGCTCGCGCTTGCTCGCGCTTGCTCGCGCTTGCTCGCGCTTGCTCGCGCTTGCTCGCGCTTGCTCGCGCTTGCTCGCGCTTGCTCGCGCTTGCTCGCGCTTGCTCGCGCTTGCTCGCGCTTGCTCGCGCTTGCTTGCGCTTGCTTGCGCTTGCTTGCTCTTGCTTGCTCTTGCTTGCTTGCTCTTGCTTGCTTGCTCTTGCTTGCTTGCTCGCGCTTGCTTGCTCGCGCTTGCTTGCTCGCGCTTGCTTGCTCGCGCTTGCTTGCTCGCGCTTGCTTGCTTGCGCTTGCTTGCTTGCGCTTGCTTGCTTGCGCTTGCTTGCTTGCGCTTGCTTGCTTGCGCTTGCTTGCTTGCGCTTGCTTGCTTGCGCTTGCTTGCTTGCGCTTGCTTGCTTGTGCTTGCTTGCTTGCGCTTGCTTGCTTGCGCTTGCTTGCTTGCTCTTGCTTGCTTGCTCTTGCTTGCTTGCTCTTGCTTGCTTGCTCTTGCTTGCTTGCTCTTGCTTGCTTGCTCTTGCTTGCTTGCTCTTGCTTGCTTGCTCTTGCTTGCTTGCTCTTGCTTGCTTGCTCTTGCTCTTGCTTGCTTGCTCTTGCTCTTGCTTGCTTGCTTGCTCTTGCTTGCTTGCTCTTGCTCTTGCTTGCTTGCTCTTGCTCTTGCTTGCTCGCTCTTGCTCTTGCTTGCTCGCTCTTGCTTGCTTGCTCTTGCTCTTGCTTGCTTGCTCTTGCTCTTGCTTGCTTGCTCTTGCTCTTGCTTGCTTGCTCTTGCTCTTGCTTGCTTGCTCTTGCTCTTGCTTGCTTGCTCTTGCTCTTGCTCTTGCTTGCTTGCTCTTGCTCTTGCTCTTGCTTGCTTGCTCTTGCTCTTGCTTGCTTGCTCTTGCTCTTGCTTGCTTGCTCTTGCTCTTGCTTGCTTGCTCTTGCTCTTGCTTGCTTGCTCTTGCTCTTGCTTGCTTGCTCTTGCTCTTGCTTGCTTGCTCTTGCTCTTGCTTGCTTGCTCTTGCTCTTGCTTGCTTGCTCTTGCTTGCTTGCTTGCTTGCTCTTGCTTGCTTGCTTGCTTGCTCTTGCTTTCTTGCTTGCTTGCTCTTGCTTTCTTGCTTGCTTGCTCTTGCTCTTGCTTGCTTGCTCTTGCTCTTGCTTGCTTGCTCTTGCTCTTGCTTGCTTGCTCTTGCTCTTGCTTGCTTGCTCTTGCTCTTGCTTGCTTGCTCTTGCTCTTGCTTGCTTGCTCTTGCTCTTGCTTGCTTGCTCTTGCTCTTGCTTGCTTGCTCTTGCTCTTGCTTGCTTGCTCTTGCTCTTGCTTGCTTGCTCTTGCTCTTGCTTGCTTGCTCTTGCTCTTGCTTGCTTGCTCTTGCTCTTGCTCTTGCTTGCTTGCTCTTGCTCTTGCTTGCTCTTGCTCTTGCTCTTGCTCTTGCTTGCTTGCTCTTGCTCTTGCTTGCTTGCTCTTGCTCTTGCTTGCTTGCTCTTGCTTGCTTGCTTGCTTGCTCTTGCTTGCTCTTGCTTGCTTGCTTGCTTGCGCTTGCTTGCTTGCTTGCTTGCGCTTGCTTGCTTGCTTGCTTGCGCTTGCTTGCTTGCTTGCTCTTGCTTGCTTGCTTGCTCTTGCTTGCTTGCTTGCTTGCTCTTGCTTGCTTGCTTGCTTGCGCTTGCTTGCTTGCGGCTTGCGCTTGCTTGCTTGCTCTTGCTTGCTTGCTTGCTTGCTTGCTCTTGCTTGCTTGCTTGCTCTTGCTTGCTTGCTTGCTCTTGCTTGCTTGCTTGCTCTTGCTTGCTTGCTTGCTCTGCTTGCTTGCTTGCTTGCTTGCTTGCTTGCTTGCTCTTGCTAGCTTGCTTGCTTGCTCTGCTTGCTCTTGCTTGCTTGCTTGCTCTTGCTTGCTCTTGCTTGCTTGCTTGCTCTTGCTTGCTTGCTTGCTTGCTCTTGCTTGCTCTTGCTTGCTTGCTTGCTTGCTCTTGCTTGCTTGCTTGCTTGCTCTTGCTTGCTTGCTTGCTTGCTCTTGCTTGCTCTTGCTTGCTTGCTTGCTCTTGCTTGCTCTTGCTTGCTTGCTTGCTTGCTTGCTCGCTCTTGCTTGCTTGCTTGCTCGCTCTTGCTTGCTTGCTTGCTTGCTCTTGCTTGCTTGCTTGCTCGCTCTTGCTTGCTTGCTTGCTCTTGCTTGCTTGCTTGCTCTTGCTTGCTTGCTCTTGCTTGCTTGCTTGCTCTTGCTTGCTTGCTCTTGCTTGCTTGCTTGCTCTTGCTTGCTTGCTCTTGCTTGCTTGCTCTTGCTTGCTTGCTCTTGCTTGCTTGCTCTTGCTTGCTTGCTTGCTCGCTCTTGCTTGCTTGCTTGCTCTTGCTTGCTTGCTTGCTCTTGCTTGCTTGCTTGCTCTTGCTTGGCTTGCTTGCTTGCTCTTGCTTGCTTGCTTGCTCTTGCTTGCTTGCTTGCTTGCTCTTGCTTGCTTGCTTGCTCTTGCTTGCTTGCTTGCTTGCTCTTGCTTGCTTGCTTGCTTGCTCTTGCTTGCTTGCTTGCTTGCTCTTGCTTGCTTGCTTGCTCGCGCTTGCTTGCTTGCTCTTGCTTGCTTGCTTGCTTGCTCTTGCTTGCTTGCTTGCTTGCTTCTTGCTTGCTTGCTTGCTCTTGCTTGCTTTGCTTGCTCTTGCTTGCTTGCTCTTGCTTGCTCTTGTTGCTTGCTTGCTTGCTCTTGCTTGCTTGCTTGCTTGCTTGCTCTTGCTTGCTTGCTTGCTTGCTTGCTCTTGCTTGCTTGCTTGCTTGCTCTTGCTTGCTTGCTTGCTTGCTTGCTCTTGCTTGCTTGCTTGCTCTTGCTTGCTTGCTTGCTTGCTCTTGCTTGCTTGCTTGCTTGCTCTTGCTTGCTTGCTTGCTTGCTTGCTTGCTCTTGCTTGCTTGCTTGCTCTTGCTTGCTTGCTCTTGCTTGCTTGCTTGCTTGCTCTTGCTTGCTTGCTTGCTCTTGCTCTTGCGCTTGCTTGCTTGCTCTTGCTCTTGCTCTTGCTCTTGCTTGCTTGCTCTTTGCTCTTGCTCTTGCTCTTGCTTGCTTGCTCTTGCTCTTGCTTGCTTGCTTGCTCTTGCTTGCTTGCTTGCTCTTGCTTGCTTGCTTGCTCTTGCTTGCTTGCTTGCTCTTGCTTGCTTGCTTGCTTGCTCTTGCTTGCTTGCTTGCTCTTGCTTGCTTGCTTGCTTGCTCTTGCTTGCTTGCTTGCTCTTGCTTGCTTGCTTGCTCTTGCTTGCTTGCTTGCTCTTGCTTGCTTGCTTGCTCTTGCTTGCTTGCTTGCTTGCTCTTGCTTGCTTGCTTGCTCTTGCTTGCTTGCTTGCTCTTGCTTGCTTGCTTGCTCTTGCTTGCTTGCTTGCTCTTGCTTGCTTGCTTGCTCTTGCTTGCTTGCTTGCTCTTGCTTGCTTGCTTGCTCTTGCTTGCTTGCTTGCTCTTGCTTGCTTGCTTGCTTGTGCTCTCTTGCTTGCTTGTGCTCTTGCTTGCTTGTGCTCTTGCTTGCTTGTGCTCTTGCTTGCTTGTGCTCTTGCTTGCTTGTGCTCTTGCTTGCTTGCTCTTGCTTGCTCTTGCTCTTGCTTGCTTGCTCTTGCTTGCTCTTGCTCTTGCTTGCTTGCTCTTGCTTGCTTGCTCTTGCTTGCTTGCTCTTGCTTGCTTGCTCTTGCTTGCTTGCTCTTGCTTGCTTGCTCTTGCTTGCTTGCTCTTGCTTGCTTGCTCTTGCTCTTGCTTGCTTGCTCTTGCTTGCTTGCTCTTGCTTGCTTGCTCTTGCTTGCTTGCTCTTGCTTGCTTGCTCTTGCTTGCTTGCTCTTGCTTGCTTGCTCTTGCTTGCTTGCTCTTGCTTGCTTGCTCTTGCTTGCTTGCTCTTGCTTGCTTGCTCTTGCTTGCTTGCTCTTGCTTGCTTGCTCTTGCTTGCTTGCTCTTGCTCGCTTGCTCTTGCTCGCTTGCTCTTGCTCGCTTGCGCTTGCTCGCTTGCGCTTGCTTGCTTGCTCTTGCTTGCTTGCTTGCTTCTTGCTTGCTTGCTCTTGCTTGCTTGCTCTTGCTTGCTCTCTTGCTTGCTCGCTTGCTTGCGCTTGCTTGCGCTTGCTTGCTTGCTTGCTCTTGCTTGCTTGCTTGCTCTTGCTTGCTTGCTTGCTCTTGCTTGCTTGCTTGCTCTTGCTTGCTTGCTTGCTTGCTTGCTTGCTTGCTCTTGCTTGCTTGCTTGCTTGCTTGCTTGCTCTTGCTTGCTTGCTTGCTTGCTCTTGCTTGCTTGCTTGCTTGCTTGCTCTTGCTTGCTTGCTTGCTTGCTTGCTTGCTTGCTTGCTTGCTCTTGCTTGCTTGCTTGCTCGCTTGCTCGCTTGCTTGCTCTTGCTCGCTCGCTCGCTCGCTCTTGCTCGCTCGCTGCTCGCTCGCTCGCTTGCTTGCTCTTGCTTGCTTGCTTGCTTGCTCGCTCGCTCGCTCTTGCTCGCTCGCTCGCTCTTGCTCGCTCGCTCTTGCTCGCTCGCTCTTGCTCGCTCGCTCTTGCTCGCTCGCTCGCTCGCTCGCTGGCTCGCTTGCTTGCTTGCTCTTGCTTGCTTGCTCTTGCTTGCTTGCTCTTGCTTGCTTGCTCTTGCTTGCTTGCTCTTGCTTGCTTGCTCTTGCTTGCTTGCTCTTGCTTTGCTTGCTCTTGCTTGCTTGCTCTTGCTTGCTTGCGCTTGCTTGCTTGCTTGCTTGCTTGCTTGCTTGCTTTTGCTTGCTTGCTTGCTTGCTTGCTTGCTTGCTTTTGCTTGCTTGCTTGCTTGCTTGCTTGCTTGCTTTTGCTTGCTTGCTTTTGCTTGCTTGCTTTTGCTTGCTTGCTTTTGCTTGCTTGCTTTTGCTTGCTTGCTTTTGCTTGCTTTTGCTTGCTTGCTTTTGCTTGCTTGCTTTTGCTTGCTTGCTTTTGCTTGCTTGCTTTTGCTTGCGCTTGCTTGGCTTGCTTTTGCTTGCGCTTGCTTGCTTGCTTTTGCTTGCTTGCGCTTGCTTGCTTGCGCTTGCTTGCTTGCGCTTGCTTGCTTGCGCTTGCTTGCTTGCTTGCTTGCGCTTGCTTGCCGCTTGCTTGCTTGCGCTTGCTGCTTGCTTGCGCTTGCTTGCTTGCGCTTGCTTGCTTGCGCTTGCTTGCTTGCGCTTGCTTGCTTGCGCTTGCTTGCTTGCGCTTGCTTGCTTGCTCTTGCTTGCTTGCGCTTGCTTGCTTGCTCTTGCTTGCTTGCTCTTGCTTGCTTGCTCTTGCTTGCTTGCTCTTGCTTGCTTGCTCTTGCTTGCTTGCTCTTGCTTGCTTGCTCTTGCTTGCTTGCTCTTGCTTGCTTGCTCTTGCTTGCTTGCTCTTGCTTGCTTGCTCTTGCTTGCTTGCTCTTGCTTGCTTGCTCTTGCTTGCTTGCTCTTGCTTGCTTGCTCTTGCTTGCTTGCTCTTGCTTGCTTGCTCTTGCTTGCTTGCTCTTGCTTGCTTGCTCTTGCTTGCTTGCTCTTGCTTGCTTGCTCTTGCTTGCTTGCTTGCTTGCCTTTGCTTGCTTGCTCTTGCTTGCTTGCTTGCTTGCTCTTGCTTGCTTGCTCTTGCTTGCTTGCTCTTGCTTGCTTGCTCTTGCTTGCTTGCTCTTGCTTGCTTGCTCTTGCTTGCTTGCTCTTGCTTGCTTGCTCTTGCTTGCTTGCTCTTGCTTGCTTGCTTGCTTGCTCTTGCTTGCTTGCTCTTGCTTGCTTGCTCTTGCTTGCTTGCTCTTGCTTGCTTGCTCTTGCTTGCTTGCTCTTGCTTGCTCTCGCTTGCTCTTGCTTGCTCTTGCTTGCTTGCTTGCTTGCTCTTGCTTGCTTGCTTGCGCTTGCTTGCTTGCTTGCTTGCTCTTGCTTGCTTGCTTGCTTGCTCTTGCTTGCTTGCTTGCTTGCTCTTGCTTGCTTGCTTGCTTGCTTGCTCTTGCTTGCTTGCTTGCTTGCTCTTGCTTGCTTGCTTGCTTGCTCTTGCTTGCTTGCTTGCTTGCTTGCTCTTGCTTGCTTGCTTGCTTGCTTGCTTGCTTGCTTGCTTGCTTGCTTGCGCTTGCTTGCTTGCTTGCTTGCTTGCTTGCGCTTGCTTGCTTGCTTGCTTGCTCTTGCTTGCTCTTGCTTGCTCTTGCTTGCTCTTGCTTGCTCTTGCTGGCTCTTGCTCGCTCTTGCTCGCTCTTGCTCGCTCTTGCTCGCTCTTGCTCGCTCTTGCTCGCTCTTGCTCGCTCTCGCTCGCTCTCGCTCGCTCTCGCTCGCTCTCGCTCGCTCTCGCTCGCTCTCGCTCGCTCTCGCTCGCTCTCGCTCGCTCTCGCTCTCGCTCTCGCTCGCTCTCGCTCTCGCTCTCGCTCTCGCTCGCTCTCGCTCTCGCTCTCGCTCGCTCTCGCTCTCCCTCGCGCTCGCTCTCGCTCTCCCTCGCGCTCGCTCTCGCTCGCGCTCGCCCGCTCGCGCCTTCGCTCGCTCTTGCTCGCTCTCGCTCTCGCTCGCGCTCGCTCTCGCTCGCGCTCGCCCGCTCGCGCCTTTGCTTGCTTGCCTTTGCTTGCTTGCCTTTGCTTGCTTGCCTTTGCTTGCTTGCCTTTGCTTGCTTGCCTTTGCTTGCTTGCCTTTGCTTGCTTGCTTTTGCTTGCTTGCTTTTGCTTGCTTGCCTTTGCTTGCTTGCCTTTGCTTGCTTGCCTTTGCTTGCTTGCCTTTGCTTGCTTGCCTTTGCTTGCTTGCCTTTGCTTGCTTGCCTTTGCTTGCTTGCCTTTGCTTGCTTGCCTTTGCTTGCTTGCCTTTGCTTGCTTGCCTTTGCTTGCTTGCCTTTGCTTGCTTGCCTTTGCTTGCTTGCCTTTGCTTGCTTGCCTTTGCTTGCTTGCCTTTGCTTGCTTGCTTTTGCTTGCTTGCTTTTGCTTGCTTGCTTTTGCTTGCTTGCTTTTGCTTGCTTGCTTTTGCTTGCTTGCTTTTGCTTGCTTGCTTTTGCTTGCTTGCTTTTGCTTGCTTGCTTGCGCTTGCTTGCTTTTGCTTGCTTGCTTGCGCTTGCTTGCTTGCGCTTGCTTGCTTGCGCTTGCTTGCGCTCGCTTGCTTGCGCTCGCTTGCTTGCTCTTGCTTGCTTGCGCTTGCTTGCGCTTGCTTGCTTGCTCTTGCTTGCTTGCTCTTGCTTGCTTGCTCTTGCTTGCTTGCTCTTGCTTGCTTGCTCTTGCTTGCTTGCTCTTGCTTGCTCTTGCTTGCTCTTGCTTGCTCTTGCTTGCTCTTGCTTGCTCTTGCTTGCTCTTGCTTGCGCTTGCTTGCGCTTGCTTGCGCTTGCTTGCGCTTGCTTGCGCTTGCTTGCGCTTGCTTGCGCTTGCTTGCGCTTGCTTGCGCTTGCTTGCGCTTGCTTGCGCTTGCTTGCGCTTGCTTGCGCTTGCTTGCGCTTGCTTGCGCTTGCTTGCGCTTGCTTGCGCTTGCTTGCGCTTGCTTGCTCTTGCTTGCGCTTGCTTGCGCTTGCTTGCTCTTGCTTGCTCTTGCTTGCTCTTGCTTGCTCTTGCTTGCTCTTGCTTGCTCTTGCTTGCTCTTGCTTGCTCTTGCTTGCTCTTGCTTGCTCTTGCTTGCTCGTGCTTGCTCGTGCTTGCTCGTGCTTGCTCGTGCTTGCTCGTGCTTGCTCGTGCTTGCTCGTGCTTGCTCGTGCTTGCGCGTGCTTGCGCGTGCTTGCGCGTGCTTGCGCGTGCTTGCGCGTGCTTGCGCGTGCTTGCGCGTGCTTGCGCGTGCTTGCGCGTGCTTGCGCGTGCTTGCGCGTGCTTGCGCGTGCTTGCGCGTGCTTGCGCGTGCTTGCGCGTGCTTGCGCGTGCTTGCGCGTGCTTGCGCGTGCTTGCGCGTGCTTGCGCGTGCTTGCGCGTGCTTGCGCGTGCTTGCGCGTGCTTGCGCTTGCTTGCGCGTGCTTGCGCTCGCTTGCGCTTGCTTGCGCTTGCTTGCGCTCGCTTGCGCTCGCTTGCGCTTGCTTGCTTGCGCTCGCTTGCTTGCTCGCTTGCTTGCTTGCGCTTGCTTGCTTGCGCTTGCTTGCTTGCGCTTGCTTGCTTGCGCTTGCTTGCTTGCGCTTGCTTGCTTGCGCTTGCTTGCTTGCGCTTGCTTGCTTGCGCTTGCTTGCTTGCGCTTGCTTGCTTGCGCTTGCTTGCTTGCGCTTGCTTGCTTGCGCTTGCTTGCTTGTGCTTGCTTGCTTGTGCTTGCTTGCTTGTGCTTGCTTGCTTTTGCTTGCTTGCTTTTGCTTGCTTGCTTTTGCTTGCTTGCTTTTGCTTGCTTGCTTTTGCTTGCTTGCTTTTGCTTGCTTGCTTTTGCTTGCTTGCTTTTGCTTGCTTGCTTTTGCTTGCTTGCTTTTGCTTGCTTGCTCTTGCTTGCTTGCTTTTGCTTGCTTGCTCTTGCTTGCTTGCTCTTGCTTGCTTGCTCTTGCTTGCTTGCTCTCTCTTGCTTGCTTGCTCTCTCTTGCTTGCTTGCTCTCTCTTGCTTGCTTGCTCTCTCTTGCTTGCTTGCTCTTGCTTGCTCTTGCTTGCTCTTGCTTGCTTTTGCTTGCTCTTGCTTGCTTTTGCTTGCTCTTGCTTGCTTTTGCTTGCTCTTGCTTGCTTTTGCTTGCTCTTGCTTGCTTTTGCTTGCTCTTGCTTGCTCTTGCTTGCTCTTGCTTGCTCTTGCTTGCTTTTGCTTGCTCTTGCTTGCTCTTGCTTGCTCTTGCTTGCTCTTGCTTGCTCTTGCTTGCTTTTTTTTGCTTGCTTGCTTTTTTTTGCTTGCTTGCTTTTTTTGCTTGCTTGCTTTTTTTTTGCTTGCTTGCTTTTTCTTGCTTGCTTGCTTTTTCTTGCTTGCTTGCTTTTTCTTGCTTGCTTGCTTTTTCTTGCTTGCTTGCTTTTTCTTGCTTGCTTGCTTTTTCTTGCTTGCTTGCTTGCTCTTGCTTGCTTGCTTTTTCTTGCTTGCTTGCTTGCTCTTGCTTGCTTGCTTGCTCTTGCTTGCTTGCTTGCTCTTGCTTGCTTGCTTGCTCTTGCTTGCTTGCTTGCTCTTGCTTGCTTGCTTGCTCTTGCTTGCTTGCTTGCTCTTGCTTGCTTGCTTGCTCTTGCTTGCTTGCTCTTGCTTGCTTGCTCTTGCTTGCTTGCTCTTGCTTGCTTGCTCTTGCTTGCTTGCTCTTGCTTGCTTGCTTGCTCTTGCTTGCTTGCTTGCTCTTGCTTGCTTGCTTGCTCTTGCTTGCTTGCTTGCTCTTGCTTGCTTGCTTGCTCTTGCTTGCTTGCTTGCTCTTGCTTGCTTGCTTGCTCTTGCTTGCTTGCTTGCTCTTGCTTGCTTGCTTGCTCTTGCTTGCTTGCTTGCTCTTGCTTGCTTGCTTGCTCTTGCTTGCTTGCTTGCTCTTGCTTGCTTGCTCTTGCTTGCTTGCTTGCTCTTGCTTGCTTGCTCTCGCTTGCTTGCTTGCTCTCGCTTGCTTGCTCTCGCTCGCTTGCTTGCTCTCGCTTGCTTGCTCTCGCTTGCTTGCTCTCGCTTGCTTGCTCTCGCTTGCTTGCTTGCGCTCGCTTGCTTGCTCTCGCTTGCTTGCTTGCGCTCGCTTGCTTGCTCTCGCTTGCTTGCTTGCGCTCGCTTGCTTGCTTGCGCTCGCTTGCTTGCTTGCGCTCGCTTGCTTGCTTGCGCTCGCTTGCTTGCTTGCGCTCGCTTGCTTGCTTGCGCTCGCTTGCTTGCTTGCGCTCGCTTGCTTGCTTGCGCTCGCTTGCTTGCTTTTGCTCGCTTGCTTGCTTTTGCTCGCTTGCTTGCTTTTGCTCGCTTGCTTGCTTTTGCTCGCTCGCTTGCTTTTGCTCGCTCGCTTGCTTTTGCTCGCTCGCTTGCTTTTGCTCGCTCGCTTGCTTTTGCTCGCTCGCTTGCTTTTGCTCGCTCGCTTGCTTTTGCTCGCTCGCTTGCTTTTGCTCGCTCGCTTGCTTTTGCTCGCTCGCTTGCTTTTGCTCGCTCGCTTGCTTTTGCTTGCTCGCTTGCTTGCGCTTGCTCGCTTGCTTGCGCTTGCTCGCTTGCTTGCGCTTGCTCGCTTGCTTGCGCTCGCTTGCTTGCTTGCGCTCGCTTGCTTGCTTGCTCGCTTGCTCGCTTGCTTGCGCTCGCTTGCGCTTGCTTGTGCTTGCTTGTGCTTGCTCGCGCTTGCTCGCGCTTGCTCGCGCTTGCTCGCGCTTGCTCGCGCTTGCTCGCGCTTGCTCGCGCTTGCTCGCGCTTGCTCGCGCTTGCTCGCGCTTGCTCGCGCTTGCTCGCGCTTGCTCGCGCTTGCTCGCGCTTGCTCGCGCTTGCTCGCGCTTGCTTGCTCTTGCTCGCGCTTGCTTGCTCTTGCTCCCGCTTGCTTGCTCTTGCTCGCGCTTGCTTGCTCTTGCTCGCGCTTGCTTGCTCTTGCTCGCGCTTGCTTGCTTTTGCTCGCGCTTGCTTGCTTGCTTGCTCGCGCTTGCTTGCTTGCTTGCTCGCGCTTGCTTGCTCGCTCGCTTGCTTGCTCGCTTTCGCTTGCTTGCTTGCTCGCTCGCTTGCTTGCTTGCTTTCGCTTGCTTGCTCGCGCTCGCTTGCTTGCTCGCTTTCGCTTGCTTGCTCGCGCTTGCTTGCTTGCTCGCGCTTGCTTGCTTGCTCGCGCGTTGCTTGCTTGCTTTTGCTTGCTTGCTTGCTTGCTTTTGCTTGCTTGCTTGCTTTTGCTTGCTTGCTTGCTTTTGCTTGCTTGCTTGCTTTTGCTTGCTTGCTTGCTTTTGCTTGCTTGCTTGCTTTTGCTTGCTTGCTTGCTTTTGCTTGCTTGCTTGCTTTTGCTTGCTTGCTTGCTTTTGCTTGCTTGCGCTTGCTTTTGCTTGCTCGCTTGCTTTTGCTTGCTTGCTTGCTTTTGCTTGCTTGCGCTTGCTTTGCTTGCTTGCGCTTGCTTTTGCTTGCTTGCTTGCTTTTGCTTGCTTGCTCTTGCTTGCTTGCTTTTGCTTGCTTTTGCTTGCTTGCTCTTGCTTGCTTGCTCTTGCTTGCTTGCTCTTGCTTGCTTGCTTTTGCTTGCTTGCTTTTGCTTGCTTGCTTTTGCTTGCTTGCTTTTGCTTGCTTGCTTTTGCTTGCTTGCTTTTGCTTGCTTGCTTTTGCTTGCTTGCTTGCGCTTGCTTGCTTGCGCTTGCTTGCGCTTGCTTGCGCTTGCTTGCTTGCGCTTGCTTGCGCTTGCTTGCTTGCTCTTGCTTGCTTGCTCTTGCTTGCTTGCTCTTGCTTGCTTGCTTGCGCTTGCTTGCTTGCTTGCGCTTGCTTGCTTGCTTGCGCTTGCTTGCTTGCGCTTGCTTGCGCTTGCTTGCTTGCTCTTGCTTGCTTGCTTTTGGTTGCTTGCTCTTGCTTGCTTGCTTGCGCTTGCTTGCTTGCTTGCGCTTGCTTGCTTGCTTGCGCTTGCTTGCTTGCTTGCGCTTGCTTGCTTGCTTGCGCTTGCTTGCTTGCTTGCTTGCTTGCGCTTGCTTGCTTGC
>NW_028292486.1:20000-25000 GCF_964200805.1 Pocillopora damicornis
TTGCTGCCTTGCTTGCTTGCTTGCTTGCTGCCTTGCTTGCTTGCTTGCTTGCTGCCTTGCTTGCTTGCTTGCTGCCTTGCTTGCTTGCTTGCTGCCTTGCTTGCTTGCTTGCTGCCTTGCTTGCTTGCTTGCTTGCTGCCTTGCTTGCTTGCTTGCTTGCTGCCTTGCTTGCTTGCTGCCTTGCTTGCTTGCTTGCTGCCTTGCTTGCTTGCTTGCTTGCTTGCTGCCTTGCTTGCTTGCTTGCTTGCTTGCTGCCTTGCTTGCTTGCTTGCTGCCTTGCTTGCTTGCTTGCTGCCTTGCTTGCTTGCTTGCTTGCTTGCTTGCTTGCTGCCTTGCTTGCTTGCTTGCTTGCTTGCTTGCTGCCTTGCTTGCTTGCTTGCTTGCTTGCTGGCTTGCTTGCTTGCTTGCTGCCTTGCTTGCTTGCTTGCTTGCTGCCTTGCTTGCTTGCTTGCTTGCTGCCTTGCTTGCTTGCTTGCTGCCTTGCTTGCTTGCTTGCTGCCTTGCTTGCTTGCTTGCTGCCTTGCTTGCTTGCTTGCTGCCTTGCTTGCTTGCTTGCTTGCTGCCTTGCTTGCTTGCTGCCTTGCTTGCTTGCTTGCTTGCTGCCTTGCTTGCTTGCTTGCTTGCTGCCTTGCTTGCTTGCTTGCTTGCTGCCTTGCTTGCTTGCTTGCTTGCTTGCTGCCTTGCTTGCTTGCTTGCTTGCTGCCTTGCTTGCTTGCTTGCTTGCTTGCTTGCTGCCTTGCTTGCTTGCTTGCTTGCTGCCTTGCTTGCTTGCTTGCTTGCTGCCTTGCTTGCTTGCTTGCTTGCTGCCTTGCTTGCTTGCTTGCTTGCTGCCTTGCTTGCTTGCTTGCTTGCTGCCTTGCTTGCTTGCTTGCTTGCTTGCTGCCTTGCTTGCTTGCTTGCTTGCTTGCTGCCTTGCTTGCTTGCTTGCTTGCTTGCTGCCTTGCTTGCTTGCTTGCTTGCTTGCTTGCTTGCTTGCTGCCTTGCTTGCTTGCTTGCTTGCTTGCTTGCTGCCTTGCTTGCTTGCTTGCTTGCTGCCTTGCTTGCTTGCTTGCTTGCTGCCTTGCTTGCTTGCTTGCTTGCTGCCTTGCTTGCTTGCTTGCTTGCTGCCTTGCTTGCTTGCTTGCTTGCTTGCTTGCTGCCTTGCTTGCTTGCTGCCTTGCTTGCTTGCTGCCTTGCTTGCTTGCTGCCTTGCTTGCTTGCTTGCTTGCTGCCTTGCTTGCTTGCTGCCTTGCTTGCTTGCTTGCTTGCTTGCTTGCTGCCTTGCTTGCTTGCCTTGCTTGCTTGCTTGCTTGCTGCCTTGCTTGCTGCCTTGCTTGCTGCCTTGCTTGCTTGCTTGCTTGCTTGCTTGCCTTGCTTGCTTGCTTGCTTGCTTGCTGCCTTGCTTGCTTGCTTGCTGCCTTGCTGCCTTGCTGCCTTGCTGCCTTCCTTGCTTGCTTGCTTGCGTGCGTGCGTGCGTGCGTGCTTGCTTGCTTGCGTGCTTGCGTGCTTGCGTGCTTGCGTGCTTGCGTGCTTGCGTGCTTGCGTGCTTGCTTGCGTGCTTGCTTGCTTGCTAGCTTGCTTGCTTGCTTGCGCGCTTGCTTGCGCGCTTGCTTGCGCGCTTGCTTGCGCGCTTGCGCGCTTGCTTGCTTGCTTGCTTGCGCGCTTGCTTGCTTGCTTGCGCGCTTGCTTGCTTGCTTGCGCGCTTGCTTGCTTGCTTGCGCGCTTGCTTGCGCTCTTGCTTGCGCGCTTGCTTGCGCTCTTGCTTGCGCGCTTGCTTGCGCTCTTGCTTGCGCGCTTGCTTGCGCTCTTGCTTGCGCGCTTGCTTGCGCTCTTGCTTGCGCGCTTGCTTGCGCGCTTGCTTGCGCTCTTGCTTGCGCTCTTGCTTGCTTGCGCTCTTGCTTGCGCTCTTGCTTGCGCTCTTGCTTGCGCTCTTGCTTGCGTGCTTGCTTGCGCTCTTGCTTGCGCTCTTGCTTGCGCTCTTGCTTGCGCTCTTGCTTGCGCTCTTGCTTGCGCTCTTGCTTGCGCTCTTGCTTGCGCTCTTGCTTGCGCTCTTGCTTGCGCTCTTGCTTGCGCTCTTGCTTGCTTGCTTGCGCTCTTGCTTGCTTGCGCTCTTGCTTGCTTGCGCTCTTGCTTGCTTGCGCTCTTGCTTGCTTGCGCTCTTGCTTGCTTGCGCTCTTGCTTGCTTGCTTGCGCTCTTGCTTGCTTGCTTGCTTGCGCTCTTGCTTGCTTGCGCTCTTGCTTGCTTGCGCTCTTGCTTGCTTGCGCTCTTGCTTGCGCTCTTGCTTGCTTGCTTGCTTGCGCTCTTGCTTGCTTTCTTGCTTGCTTGCTTGCTTGCGCTCTTGCTTGCTTGCTTGCTTGCTTGCGCTCTTGCTTGCTCTCTTGCTTGCGCTCTTGCTTGCGTTTTTGCTTGCTCTCTTGCTTGCTTGCTTGCTTGCTTGCTTGCTTGCTTGCGCTCTTGCTTGCTTGCTTGCGCTCTTGCTTGCTTGCTTGCTTGCTTGCTTGCTTGCTTGCTGCCTTGCTTGCTTGCTTGCTTGCTGCCTTGCTTGCTTGCTGCCTTGCTTGCTTGCTTGCTTGCTTGCTTGCTGCCTTGCTTGCTTGCTTGCTTGCTGCCTTGCTTGCTTGCTTGCTGCCTTGCTTGCTTGCTTGCTGCCTTGCTTGCTTGCTTGCTGCCTTGCTTGCTTGCTTGCTTGCTGCCTTGCTTGCTTGCTTGCTTGCTGCCTTGCTTGCTTGCTTGCTTGCTGCCTTGCTTGCTTGCTTGCTTGCTTGCTTGCTTGCTGCCTTGCTTGCTTGCTTGCTTGCTGCCTTGCTTGCTTGCTTGCTGCCTTGCTTGCTTGCTTGCTTGCTGCCTTGCTTGCTTGCTTGCTTGCTGCCTTGCTTGCTTGCTTGCTTGCTGCCTTGCTTGCTTGCTTGCTTGCTGCCTTGCTTGCTTGCTTGCTTGCTGCCTTGCTTGCTTGCTTGCTGCCTTGCTTGCTTGCTTGCTGCCTTGCTTGCTTGCTGCCTTGCTTGCTTGCTTGCTTGCTGCCTTGCTTGCTTGCTTGCTGCCTTGCTTGCTTGCTTGCTGCCTTGCTTGCTTGCTTGCTGCCTTGCTTGCTTGCTTGCTGCCTTGCTTGCTTGCTTGCTGCCTTGCTTGCTTGCTTGCTTGCTGCCTTGCTTGCTTGCTTGCTTGCTTGCTTGCTGCCTTGCTTGCTTGCTTGCTTGCTGCCTTGCTTGCTTGCTTGCTGCCTTGCTTGCTTGCTTGCTTGCTTGCTTGCTTGCTTGCTGCCTTGCTTGCTTGCTTGCTTGCTGCCTTGCTTGCTTGCTTGCTTGCTGCCTTGCTTGCTTGCTTGCTGCCTTGCTTGCTTGCTTGCTGCCTTGCTTGCTTGCTTGCTGCCTTGCTTGCTTGCTTGCTTGCTGCCTTGCTTGCTTGCTTGCTTGCTGCCTTGCTTGCTTGCTTGCTTGCTGCCTTGCTTGCTTGCTTGCTTGCTGCCTTGCTTGCTTGCTTGCTTGCTGCCTTGCTTGCTTGCTTGCTTGCTGCCTTGCTTGCTTGCTTGCTTGCTTGCTTGCTGCCTTGCTTGCTTGCTTGCTGCCTTGCTTGCTTGCTTGCTGCCTTGCTTGCTTGCTTGCTGCCTTGCTTGCTTGCTTGCTGCCTTGCTTGCTTGCTTGCTGCCTTGCTTGCTTGCTTGCTGCCTTGCTTGCTTGCTTGCTGCCTTGCTTGCTTGCTTGCTGCCTTGCTTGCTTGCTTGCTGCCTTGCTTGCTTGCTTGCTGCCTTGCTTGCTTGCTTGCTGCCTTGCTTGCTTGCTTGCTTGCTGCCTTGCTTGCTTGCTTGCTTGCTGCCTTGCTTGCTTGCTTGCTTGCTTGCTGCCTTGCTTGCTTGCTTGCTGCCTTGCTTGCTTGCTTGCTGCCTTGCTTGCTTGCTTGCTGCCTTGCTTGCTTGCTTGCTGCCTTGCTTGCTTGCTTGCTTGCTGCCTTGCTTGCTTGCTGCCTTGCTTGCTTGCTTGCTTGCTTGCTTGCTTGCTTGCTTGCTTGCTTGCTTGCTGCCTTGCTTGCTTGCTTGCTGCCTTGCTTGCTTGCTTGCTTGCTGCCTTGCTTGCTTGCTTGCTTGCTGCCTTGCTTGCTTGCTTGCTTGCTGCCTTGCTTGCTTGCTTGCTGCCTTGCTTGCTGCCTTGCTTGCTTGCTGCCTTGCTTGCTTGCTTGCTGCCTTGCTTGCTTGCTTGCTTGCTGCCTTGCTTGCTTGCTTGCTTGCTGCCTTGCTTGCTTGCTTGCTGCCTTGCTTGCTTGCTTGCTGCCTTGCTTGCTTGCTTGCTGCCTTGCTTGCTTGCTTGCTGCCTTGCTTGCTTGCTTGCTGCCTTGCTTGCTTGCTTGCTTGCTGCCTTGCTTGCTTGCTTGCTGCCTTGCTTGCTTGCTTGCTTGCTGCCTTGCTTGCTTGCTTGCTGCCTTGCTTGCTTGCTTGCTGCCTTGCTTGCTTGCTTGCTGCCTTGCTTGCTTGCTTGCTGCCTTGCTTGCTTGCTTGCTGCCTTGCTTGCTTGCTTGCTTGCTGCCTTGCTTGCTTGCTTGCTTGCTGCCTTGCTTGCTTGCTTGCTTGCTGCCTTGCTTGCTTGCTTGCTTGCTGCCTTGCTTGCTTGCTTGCTGCCTTGCTTGCTGGCTTGCTGCCTTGCTTGCTTGCTTGCTTGCTGCCTTGCTTGCTTGCTTGCTTGCTGCCTTGCTTGCTTGCTTGCTGCCTTGCTTGCTTGCTTGCTGCCTTGCTTGCTTGCTTGCTGCCTTGCTTGCTTGCTTGCTGCCTTGCTTGCTTGCTTGCTTGCTTGCTTGCTGCCTTGCTTGCTTGCTTGCTTGCTTGCTTGCTGCCTTGCTTGCTTGCTTGCTTGCTTGCTTGCTTGCTGCCTTGCTTGCTTGCTTGCTGGCTTGCTTGCTTGCTGCCTTGCTTGCTTGCTTGCTTGCTGCCTTGCTTGCTTGCTTGCTTGCTTGCTTGCTGCCTTGCTTGCTTGCTTGCTTGCTTGCTTGCTGCCTTGCTTGCTTGCTTGCTTGCTTGCTTGCTTGCTGCCTT
>NW_028292486.1:30000-35000 GCF_964200805.1 Pocillopora damicornis
TGCTTGTGCTTGCTTGTGCTTGCTCTTGCTTGCTTGTGCTTGCTTGCGCTTGCTTGCGCTTGCTTGCGCTTGCTTGCGCTTGCTTGCGCTTGCTTGCGCTTGCTTGCGCTTGCTTGCGCTTGCTTGCGCTTGCTTGCGCTTGCTTGCGCTTGCTTGCTTGCTTGCTTGCTTGCTTGCTTGCTTGCTTGCTTGTGCTTGCTTGTGCTTGCTTGTGCTTGCTTGCGCTTGCTTGCGCTTGCTTGCGCTTGCTTGCTTGCTTGCGTGCTTGCTTGCGTTCCTTGCTTCCTTGCTTGCTTGCTTGCTTCCTTGCTTCCTTGCTTGCTTCCTTGCTTCCTTCCTTCCTTGCTTTCTTGCTTGCTTCCTTCCTTGCTTCCTTGCTTGCTTCCTTCCTTGCTTCCTTGCTTGCTTCCTTGCTTCCTTCCTTGCTTCCTTGCTTGCTTCCTTCCTTGCTTCCTTCCTTGCTTCCTTGCTTGCTTCCTTCCTTGCTTCCTTGCTTGCTTCCTTGCTTGCTTCCTTCCTTGCTTCCTTGCTTGCTTCCTTCCTTGCTTCCTTGCTTGCTTCCTTCCTTGCTTCCTTGCTTGCTTCCTTGCTTGCTTGCTTGCTTCCTTCCTTCCTTGCTTGCTTGCTTGCTTCCTTGCTTGCTTGCTTGCTTCCTTCCTTGCTTGCTTGCTTCCTTGCTTGCTTGCTTGCTTCCTTGCTTGCTTGCGTGCGTGCGTGCGTGCGTGCTTGCTTGCTTGCTTGCTTCCTTGCTTGCGTGCGTGCGTGCGTGCGTGCTTGCTTGCTTGCTTGCTCTCGCTTGCTCTTGCTTGCTTGCGCTTGCTCTTGCTTGCTCTTGCTTGCTCTTGCTTGCTCTTGCTCGCTCTTGCTTGCTCTTGCTTGCTCTTGCTTGCTCTTGCTTGCTCTTGCTTGCTCTTGCTTGCTCTTGCTTGCTCTTGCTTGCTCTTGCTTGCTCTTGCTTGCTCTTGCTTGCTCTTGCTTGCTTGTGCTTGCTTGTGCTTGCTTGTGCTTGCTTGCGCTTGCTTGCGCTTGCTTGTGCTTGCTTGTGCTTGCTTGTGCTTGCTTGTGCTTGCTTGTGCTTGCTTGTGCTTGCTTGTGCTTGCTTGCTTGCTTGCTTGCTTGCTTGCTTGCTTGCTTGCTTGTGCTTGCTTGTGCTTGCTTGTGCTTGCTTGTGCTTGCTTGTGCTTGCTTGTGCTTGCTTGCGCTTGCTTGCGCTTGCTTGCGCTTGCTTGCGCTTGCTTGCGCTTGCTTGCTTGCTTGCTTGCTTGCGTGCTTGCGTGCTTGCTTGCTTGTGCTTGCTTGTGCTTGCTTGTGCTTGCTTGTGCTTGCTTGTGCTTGCTTGCGCTTGCTTGCGCTTGCTTGCGCTTGCTTGCGCTTGCTTGCGCTTGCTTGCGCTTGCTTGCGTGCGTGCTTGCTTGCGTGCTTGCGTGCTTGCTTGCGTGCTTGCTTGCGTGCTTGCTTGCGCTTGCTTGCGCTTGCTTGTGCTTGCTTGCTTGCTTGCTTGCTTGCTTGCTTGCTTGCTTGCTTGCGCTTGCTTGCTTGCGCTTGCTTGCTTGCGCTTGCTTGCTTGCGCTTGCTTGCTTGCGCTTGCTTGCTTGCGCTTGCTTGCTTGTGCTTGCTTGCTTGTGCTTGCTTGCTTGCGCTTGCTTGCTTGCTTGTGCTTGCTTGTGCTTGCTTGCGCTTGCTTGCGCTTGCTTGCGCTTGCTTGCGCTTGCTTGCGCTTGCTTGCGCTTGCTTGCGCTTGCTTGCGCTTGCTTGCGCTTGCTTGCGCTTGCTTGCGCTTGCTTGCGCTTGCTTGCGCTTGCTTGTGCTTGCTTGCTTGCTTGCTTGCTTGCTTGCTTGCTCTTGCTTGCTCGTGCTTGCTCGTGCTTGCTCGTGCTTGCTCGTGCTTGCTCGTGCTTGCTCGTGCTTGCTCGTGCTTGCTCGTGCTTGCTCGTGCTTGCTTGTGCTTGCTTGTGCTTGCTTGTGCTTGCTTGTGCTTGCTTGTGCTTGCTTGTGCTTGCTTGTGCTTGCTTGTGCTTGCTTGCGCTTGCTTGCGCTTGCTTGTGCTTGCTTGCGCTTGCTTGCGCTTGCTTGCGCTTGCTTGCGCTTGCTTGCGCTTGCTTGCGCTTGCTTGCGCTTGCTTGCGCTTGCTTGCGCTTGCTTGCGCTTGCTTGCGCTTGCTTGCGCTTGCTTGCGCTTGCTTGCGCTTGCTTTTGCTTGCTTGCTTTTGCTTGCTTGCTTTTGCTTGCTTGTGCTTGCTTGTGCTTGCTTGTGCTTGCTTGTGCTTGCTTGTGCTTGCTTGTGCTTGCTTGTGCTTGCTTGTGCTTGCTTGTGCTTGCTTGTGCTTGCTTGTGCTTGCTTGTGCTTGCTTGTGCTTGCTTGTGCTTGCTTGTGCTTGCTTGTGCTTGCTTGTGCTTGCTTGTGCTTGCTTGTGCTTGCTTGCGCTTGCTTTTGCTTGCTTTTGCTTGCTTGCGCTTGCTTGCGCTTGCTTGCGCTTGCTTGCGCTTGCTTGTGCTTGCTTGTGCTTGCTTGGGCTTGCTTGTGCTTGCTTGTGCTTGCTCGCTTGCTTGCTCTTGCTTGCTCGTGCTTGCTTGCTCGCTTGCTTGCTCGCTTGCTTGCTCGCTTGCTTGCTCGCTTGCTTGCTCGTGCTTGCTCGCTTGCTCGCTTGCTCGCTCGCTCGCTCGCTGGCTTGCTGGCTTGCTGGCTTGCTTGCTGGCTTGCTGGCTTGCTGGCTTGCTGGCTTGCTGGCTTGCTGGCTTGCTCGCTGGCTCGCTGGCTCGCTGGCTCGCTGGCTCGCTGGCTCGCTGGCTCGCTGGCTCGCTGGCTCGCTGGCTGGCTGGCTTGCTGGCTTGCTGGCTTGCTGGCTTGCTGGCTTGCTGGCTTGCTGGCTTGCTGGCTTGCTGGCTTGCTGGCTTGCTGGCTTGCTGGCTTGCTGGCTTGCTGGCTTGCTTGCTTGCTTGCTTGCTTGCTCTTGCGCTTGCTTGCTTGCTTGCTCTTGCTTGCTTGCTCTTGCTTGCTTGCTTTTGCTTGCTTGCTCTTGCTTTTGCTTGCTTTTGCTTGCTTGCTCTTGCTTTTGCTTGCTTGCTCTTGCTTTTGCTTGCTTTTGCTTGCTTTTGCTTGCTTTTGCTTGCTTTTGCTTGCTTTTGCTTGCTTTTGCTTGCTTTTGCTTGCGCTTGCTTGCGCTTGCTTGCGCTTGCTTGCGCTTGCTTGCGCTTGCTTGCGCTTGCTTGCGCTTGCTTGCGCGCTTGCTCGCGCGCTTGCTCGCGCGCTTGCTCGCTCGCTTGCTCGCTCGCTTGCTCGCTCGCTTGCTCGCTCGCTTGCTCGCTCGCTTGCTCGCTCGCTTGCTCGCTCGCTTGCTCGCTCGCTTGCTCGCTTGCTCGCTTGCTCGCTCTTGCTTGCTCGCTCTTGCTCGCTCGCTCTTGCTCGCTCGCTCTTGCTCGCTCGCTCTTGCTCGCTCGCTCTTGCTCGCTCGCTTGCTCGCTTGCTCGCTTGCTCGCTCGCTTGCTCGCTTGCTCGCTTGCTCGCTCGCTTGCTCGCTCGCTCGCTGGCTCGCTCGCTTGCTCGCTCGCTCGCTGGCTCGCTCGCTCGCTCGCGCTTGCTCTTGCTTGCTCTTGCTTGCTCTTGCTTGCTCTTGCTTGCTCTTGCTTGCTCTTGCTTGCTCTTGCTTGCTCTTGCTTGCTCTTGCTTGCTCTTGCTTGTGCTTGCTTGTGCTTGCTTGTGCTTGCTTGTGCTTGCTTGTGCTTGCTTGTGCTTGCTTGTGCTTGCTTGTGCTTGCTTGTGCTTGCTTGTGCTTGCTTGTGCTTGCTTGCGCTTGCTTGTGCTTGCTTGCTTGTGCTTGCTTGCTTGTGCTTGCTTGCTTGCGCTTGCTTGCGCTTGCTTGCGCTTGCTTGTGCTTGCTTGCGCTTGCTTGCGCTTGCTTGTGCTTGCTTGCGCTTGCTTGTGCTTGCTTGTGCTTGCTTGTGCTTGCTTGTGCTTGCTTGTGCTTGCTTGTGCTTGCTTGCGCTTGCTTGTGCTTGCTTGCGCTTGCTTGTGCTTGCTTGCGCTTGCTTGTGCTTGCTTGTGCTTGCTTGCTTGCGCTTGCTTGCGCTTGCTTGCGCTTGCTTGCGCTTGCTTGCGCTTGCTTGCGCTTGCTTGCTCGCTTGCTTGCGCTCGCTTGCTTGCTCGCTTGCTTGCTCGCTTGCTTGCTCGCTCGCTTGCTCGCTCGCTTGCTCGCTCGCTTGCTCGCTCGCTTGCTGGCTTGCTGGCTTGCTCGCTCGCTTGCTCGCTCGCTTGCTCGCTGGCTTGCTCGCTCGCTGGCTTGCTGGCTGGCTGGCTTGCTGGCTGGCTTGCTGGCTTGCTGGCTTGCTGGCTTGCTGGCTGGCTGGCTGGCTGGCTGGCTTGCTGGCTGGCTGGCTGGCTTGCTGGCTGGCTTGCTGGCTGGCTTGCTTGCTGGCTGGCTTGCTTGCTGGCTGGCTTGCTTGCTTGCTGCCTTGCTTGCCTGCTGCCTTGCTTGCCCTGCTTGCCCTGCTTGCCCGCTTGCCTGCTTGCCTGCTTGCCTGCTTGCCTGCTTGCCTGCTTGCCTGCTTGCCTGCTTGCCTGCTTGCCTGCTTGCCTGCTTGCTTGTGCTTGCCTGCTTGCTTGTGCTTGCCTGCTTGCTTGTGCTTGCCTGCTTGCTTGTGCTTGCCTGCTTGCTTGTGCTTGCTTGTGCTTGCTTGTGCTTGCGTGCTTGCTTGTGCTTGCTTGTGCTTGCTTGCGCTTGCCTGCGCTTGCCTGCGCTTGCCTGCGCTTGCCTGCGCTTGCCTGCGCTTGCCTGCGCTTGCCTGCGCTTGCCTGCGCTTGCCTGCGCTTGCCTGCGCTTGCCTGCGCTTGCCTGCGCTTGCCTGCGCTTGCCTGCGCTTGCCTGCGCTTGCCTGCGCTTGCCTGCGCTTGCCTGCGCTTGCCTGCGCTTGCCTGCGCTTGCCTGCGCTTGCCTGCGCTTGCCTGCGCTTGCTTGCGCTTGCTTGCGCTTGCTTGCGCTTGCTTGCGCTTGCTTGCGCTTGCTT
>NW_028292487.1:0-1000 GCF_964200805.1 Pocillopora damicornis
TGGTGGTATTGGTGTTCGTGGTCGTGTTATTGGTGTAGTTGGGTTTGTTGGTGGTATTGGTGTTCGTGGTCGTGTTATTGGTGTTGTGTGTTGTGGTGTGTTGTGGTGTGTTATTGTGTGTTGATGTGTGTTGTTGTGTTTTTGTGTGTTGTGTGTTGTTGTATGTTGTGTGTTGTTGTGTGTTGTTGTGTGTTGTGGTGTGTTGTGGTGTGTTGTGGTGTGTTGTGGTGTGTTGTGGTGTGTTGTGGTGTGTTGTGGTGTGTTGTGGTGTTTTGTGGTGTGTTGTGGTGTGTTGTGGTGTGTTGTGGTGTGTTGCTGTGTGTTGTGTTGTTGTGTGTTGTTGTGTGTTGTTGTGTGTTGTGTTGTTGTGTGTTGTTGTGTGTTGATGTGTGTTGTTGTGTGTTTTTGTGTTGTTGTGTGTTGATGTGTGTTGTTGTGTGTTGTTGTGTGTTGTTGTTTGTTGTGTGTTGTTGTTTTGTTGTGTGTTGTTGTGTGTTGTTGTGTTGTTGTGTGATGTGTGTGTTGTTGTGTGATGTTGTGTGTTGTGGTGTGTTGTGGTGTGTTGTGGTGTGTTGTGGTGTGTTGTTGTGTGTTGTTGTGTGTTTTTGTGTGTTGTTGTGTGTTGATGTGTGTTGTTGTGTGTTGTTGTGTGTTGTTGTGTGTTGTTGTGTGTTGTTGTTTTGTTGTGTGTTGTTGTGTGATGTTGTGTGTTGTGGTGTGTTGTGGTGTGTTGTGGTGTGTTGTGGTGTGTTGTGGTGTGTTGTGGTGTGTTGTGGTGTGTTGTGGTGTGTTGTGGTGTGTTGTGGTGTGTTGTGGTGTGTTGTGGTGTGTTGTGGTGTGTTGTGGTGTGTTGTGGTGTGTTGTGGTGTGTTGTGGTGTGTTGTTGTGTGTTGTTGTGTGTTGTTGTGTGTTGTTGTGTGTTGTTGTGTGTTGTTGTGTGTTGTTGTGCGTTGTTGTGTGTTGTTGTGTGTTGTTGTGTGTTCTTGTGTGTTCTTGTGTG
>NW_028292488.1:0-5000 GCF_964200805.1 Pocillopora damicornis
CCCCCCCCCCCCAAAACCCCAAAACCCCAAAACCCCAAATTCATTGAATTAAATTGATGAGTAGTATCTTGTTGTATGTATATTAATAATTTTAATTCAAATATATACGTAAATATTTATTATTTACATTTTATCAATTTAATCATTATATAACTTCCTAAATCTTCCTAACTCTTTAAATTCGTTAATCTTTAAGCTATCTTATTTATACCTTTCTAACTTCAATTAAATCATTCAACGACAAATATTTAGCTTAATATATTCTATCCATATATTTCTTAATAATATTTAGCCCATTATTAATAGTAGCAATTGCCAACCCTCTTTCGCCTTTTACCTACCTAATACTGGATTGAATTTCTGCTTATATTTCCAACTTTGCTCTTTTTATTTTGTCTTTTAACTCTGTTTAAAGCTCAAGAGATTATAAATTGCTTTTTTAGATAGGACTGTAACGCTTACTAGAGTTTATTTTAATCTCTTAAACTTTCCCAATTGTATTTGTTAGTCAATTATCTAGAAGCTACACAAATGAAGCTGTTTCGGCTTCTACTCACTTCTAATTAACTTAAATTCCTTGCTCAAATAATTGGAGAGAATTTTATAGTTATTAGGAAATAATATTATTCGCAGCTTTGATTTTTTATTCCATTGACTGATGAGCTGAGATTCGCATCGATTGAATAGACAGTATTCTTTACTTTATGTCTTAGAAGTTAGATTTTGATTTCATTTATTTTTGCAATTTTAATTACATTCGAATTATAAGTTTCAAAGCAGGTATTAAATAATTTGGAGTTCATTAAACCTTTATATATATATTTAAATTTCATAGCTTTCACTACTTTATTAATCGAATAATTTGATTAAATCTCAAGATGAAGATACTACTGATGTCATGTTAGCTCCTTAAGAACTAATTACTTTTTTCTAATCTGCATTGACTTTACTAACTTTTTCTGCATCGAAGCAAGATCTCATCGTAGTTTTATTCCATTGCCCTAGTAATTTGAGCTTAAGTTCATTTGTAAGAGCTGGCTTTTATATCAGCTTCTAAAAGTAGTATTCAGTAACTTTAATTTTCTTCTTCCGATCTTTTACCCAGATATTTTTGTCAGTGTACTCTTCAATTATTCTAACATATTTATATTCATTAGTATAATAAAAAATACCTACATCTTTAATTCCTTCATCAACTGACAGTCTGGTACGAGAGTCTTTTCAAAGTCAAGCATATCGGTTGAATTTATTATTCCGTCATTGTCTTGATCAAATATGTTAAAAGTAAATAAATTTTGAGCTTATTCAGATCCCTAAATGTTTAGTGATATCGTAAAATGTTGTTACAAATAATAATGGCATTAAAACTCTGACAAACTAGGGAAACATAATTTTAGCGTCTGCCTGATGTTCACTTAAAATATCATACAACCTCTGTGAAAGAAAATCATTTTTGATACCCAATGCAAATTACTAAATAAACATTATCTTTCAATATTCTTACAAGGTTGTCAAAAATCTTATTTTTTGTAATAAATGCTCTATTTTAATTTTTGGGGATTATTTTAGACTCTCCCACAGCACAAAGCTTCAAAAATACCCCCTTTATTGCTTAAAACTCTCCTTTTTCATAATCAAAGTTTCTAGATAGTTTATCTAATTCATTCTCATCTTTTTAATTTAATACGTAGTCTCCATCTTTATCTTATAGAACCACTTTGAATCCGTGCATTGCTAAATTAAGCATTGCCGGGGAGACCGCGCAAATACTTAGAATAAAATCATCCAAAACATGAGGTATGTTTTGATTAGGAAAGCTAATTCTTGAAAACTCATCAAATGTAATATTTTGTCCTTTTTCTCTCTCTGGTACAAGTCCCAGTCTTTTTAAATCTTTCATACTTCGTATCATCTCTCTTCTCGCTGACTCTCTCTTAATAGTTGCAAGTTTTCTAGCATTCATTCCAAGAATTTTATTATCTCCTGGTTCTCTATCTTTTTGTTTAGAGTTTAGCATTTCAATTACCAGCGATATATCAGGATAAAAGGCTTTTTCAAAAGCATCAGCACTAACTGTTTAAAGTACGTGCCAAATGTCATCTTCGCATATTGATCCATCATTATTGACATCAAAAGCTTGAAAGCAGAATTTCATTAATTGCGTACGGTCAAGATTCAAAAAATTATCAATATGATTGCAAAATTATTCGAATGTATAAGCATGCGAAAAGTCAAAATAGCCTCTTAGCATTGACTCAACTATTTTTTTATCGTATCATTTTGCAACGAAGTTTCTAAGATTAGAGCGAGTCATTTTACAATGCTTATAGCTGATCGTTTGATTGCATATTGTACGAAATAGTTCATGAAACTTTGCTGAGTCTCTATCTAATTGCATTTTTTTGCCTTGAAAATTAAACCCAGTTACTGTGTTGCTGTTTCCATGTGTACCTCCTCTTGTTCTCGGGCCGTCAGTGTCTCGAGGTGTGGCAGTTGAGGCTTAAATTTTTAGTGGTGGTAAGTCTAAAAAATATATAAATTCCTTTTAATTTAATTTTATCAATTACTAGAGGGAATTGTCTTATCGATTGATTGATTAGTTTTATTATTTTTAGGCGAAGACGAATGGTCTAAACCTATCACTTCTTTTCCTTTATCGATTGGTACAGTAATTCCGATTTAGCTTAGACTCGGTTAATAGTCTGGATGAATTCTATTTTTGAGCTTAGTTATGCTGGGTAGTCTAAAACTTTTAGGAAATGGTAACTTGTTAAAAGTTTTATTGAATGAAGATATGGTTTTATTTTTTTAGTTCATATCAGCTGAAATCTGGCCTCTCGAATTCTTTCATTATTATGTTGTTGAATTAATTGTTGGTGTTGCCTCTTATCCAGACTACGCTCTATTTGAGCCAACATCTTTTAATGAGATTTGAGTTTCCCTACTTTTTAATCTCTAATTGCGTTATTACTTCTCTTTATTTCGTCTTTATTCAGCTGCTTCCTGAAGTGCTAGCTCTTTTTCTCTCTCTTCTTATCTTAGCTTTTTCAGATAAGATTACACTTTCTGCTAAAAAGCCTACTTTTTCTCCTCATCATACCTTACAAACTAATCAAATGGCGTTTTTTTAATCCTAACTTTCTTTTCAATATATGCCTTATAATAATCCTGTGAGCGTGTAATCGAGCTATTGTTGCGTTTATGAAGTTGCGCTTAAACAACGCCAGCCGTCATTGGAAGAGTTGCATTGTTGTAGCTTAAATTAATATTTGCATTTGTTTAACCCATCCTCTTACCCTTTTCCATTCTAATACTTAACTCTGTAAACTACAAATTTTTTCTCTGATGATCTTTTAACGCTAAAAGTGAAGGTCTAGCTGATTGCAATTTTTTTAAATTGATTGAGGGCAGTTATTGTATGATTTTAGAATTTTGAGATTCGTTTAGGAAGTATTATAGTTTATCATAGTCATTTTAAAAGGAACGAATGAAATCAATCACTCTTTTAGCTTTTTGTTGCTCTTATTCATCTTCAAATTAATTCTAAATAGTTTGACGAACTGTTGACGGGATAAATTTAGAGCTCCATTACATTTTTTCAGTAAGAGATATTTGATATAAATACTAGATAAATATTATAGAGAGGATATAAACCTTAAAATTAAAAGTAAATAATTAAAAAAAATAACAAAAGATCAATCATATTTTGTACGGTTTCAATTTAGGTTTCGTCAACTTAACACACTAGCCCTTTGCAAACAACTTAAATTATTACAGCTTAATTTAAGTTTTGTTTCTAAAATAAGATTGAACTATTTATTTAAATTAGCTTTCCTCAAAGCGAAAACCACTCTTTTAAATCAATGTTTTGAGCTCTAAATTTTAAGATTCTTGCGATATATACTTACTATCTATAGAAATACAATCAGATTTTGTGTTCTTTTGCGAATGAAATAGCTTAACAAGAAAGATATCATACTCTTCTTATAGACTCTTTTTATTTTAGTCACAATCTTATAGCCAAGTCTATGTTTAAAAAGAATATATACATAATTACTGATTACCATAATTTGGCAGAATTCTTTTTCTCTCAGAGTCTTTCCATCTTTTGAAAATTAGTCAAGAGCTTATCTTATTCGAATATAGAGCCGTTAGTCTGCTTATGGACCTAGACAAGGTTTTGACATCAGCTCAACTACAAACTTTGCACAATTTTAAATAGGAATGTAGTTGTCAGTTCGATAGATCATGAGAAGAGTTCTGAATACCTAATACTAGTGGTTTAATCAATATTTTAAAAATACATCTTTGTGCTCCATGTCACCAAAGATTTCAGTTGTAAGTTTAGTTTATTAACGGTTTTATTAGGGTTTTAATTCAACTTCCTCTTTGATTTAATCTTTTTCCATAAAATTTAATTAGTTTGATAAAATTTTAGGCTATTGAAGTTACTGACTGTTATATATCAACAAACTTAATTTTAAATTTTAGTACAAGTATAAAAAACCTATAATTTTTGCTCTAACTTTATTAAAATTAAGCATCAACACAAAATCTGATATAATTATACATAATCAAATTTCAGAAAATTGAGAATAAAATCAGCTGACCATCTCAATACTAGCTTATTAATAAGCTCATATTCGCCTTTATCTACTCAATCATCTTGTCAAAATCATTATATACTCCGACCACTTTCCTATTATACTTTTTGTCAATGTGAATATCAAGATTCATGCAAAATATATAGATTTACTTTATCCAAGTAATCTTCACCAAATCTTTCATAAATTGTTAACAAAAGCTTCCAGAAATAACGAGTGAGACTGGATCATCTGAATTTGCTGTCATCATCTCCTCGACATTATCGAAGAAGGAGCAAGAGTCTTAAAAATTTGACTGTAATAAAAACTAATAGCCTTTATTCTCATCATTGTTGATGTTTTTATCAGCCCAATATAGTTTCGGAGAGCATTGAGCTAATTTTAATGCATGATAAT
>NW_028292489.1:0-1000 GCF_964200805.1 Pocillopora damicornis
CCCCAAAACCCCAAAACCCCAAAACCCCAAAACCCCAAAACCCCAAAACCCCAAAACCCCAAAACCCCTTTAATAAATATTAGATTTAATAAATATTAGATTTAATAAATATTAGATTTAATAAATATTAGAATTAATAAATATTAAATTCTTGATGAAATTCTAAAATTGAAATTCTAATATTGAAATTAAAGATTCATTATAACATTTAAGCTCTTTAATATTATTTTTTAACGATTTATAAATCTTAATGCAATCAAATATACATGTACATGTAATTAAAAAAACATTTTAAATTGACTGTGTTTAATATAAATTGATATTGAAACGCATATTTTGACATTTTTGAGTGAAATTGATATTTAAATAAGTAAATTGAATAAAGAATGGCTTATAATATAAAAAAATTGAATATAAATTGGTAAAAAAAAGAGTTTGTAAAAAATTAGAGTTATTATTATACTACTCTTTATTATTATTATTATTATTCAATTTATATGTAAGAAGTTAAAGAATCTAGTTAAAAAATTAATCTCTTCAAGTTGAGGTTTTGGGGTTTCGGGGTTTTAGTTAATTTAATGGGGTTTAGGGGTATTGCGGTTTAATAAATATGTCAGAAATTCGCAATATTTTTAATACCGGTATTAAAATTTTAAATATGAGGGTTTTATCAATTAAAACGATTTTCAACCAAAATATATAATTTTGATAGCTTATCTGTTATATTTATAGGGATTTAAGAGCCTTAAATCTTTATTAAACTTAAAACGCCAATCTGCCATGTATATTCCCTGATATTACTGGCAGAACATACTACAACTATTTTTTAGCAAAATTTGTATTTGCAAAAAAGGAATACCCGCATTCTGCTTAGTAGATTGTGTCAGTATGATGGGTCTATATTCAATAATTCCATTTATTCCTGGTATGCCGAAATCTACTTCGAGTATAAACTTCCTGCAGGCTGCAGGGAAAAATCGAGTATTCCTTTCTGCCAGGA
>NW_028292490.1:0-4000 GCF_964200805.1 Pocillopora damicornis
ACCCCAAAACCCCAAAACCCCACCCCAAAACCCCAAAACCCCAAAACCCCAAAACCCCATATATATTTATAGTAATATACATGTACTATTGGTCAATATTATCAATATATTATATAATAAATCAATTTTTAAATAATAAATTATTATTCGTTATTATGTTTTGAAATTATAATATTTTTAATAATTTCAACTTCTTGGTTGAAAAATAGTATAACATTCTATATGATACATGTAACATGAAAAATATGAGTACAGAGGATGCTATTTATTGATTTGTCCCAAAATTTTTGAATTTTGTATGAGCGATGTATTTTTTAATCTAAAAGATTCAGAGAGCAAAATTTTATAGAGAAGTTTATCAAGTGAGAGAGTTTATGAAAAATGGATTAAAATTAAGTATCTAATGGAAGGAATTAGATATTATATGTGTATATTTTAAAAGTTTCCATAATCTATATCTTACATAATTAAGCAAGTCTTAAATTCCTTAATACTTTGAAAATTCAATATGCTTTACACAAGTAAATACATTAGCACACATGTGTATAGGTAAAACCAAATTTTATTGAATTCTATTAAAAAATACCATATTCAAAACATTATAAAGATTTCAATCATCATCTTATTTTCTAGGAGAGTTTTTACCCTCTTCGGCTGTCCATTTTTTGAATGGAGAAGTGATCATTGGACTAATTCTTTCATTTGTTGTATTTTATTTTCTTTTATTCTCTACAAAGTTATCATGATCCTCGTTATTATTTCTATCATTATCATTTTAATCTGAAGCATCGTTTCCATCATTCAATTTCCGAGCTCCTATCGAAACATTTGCCCTTCTTCCCTAGAATTATCTATTCTAATTTTCTTAATCTTCTTCCTAAAAATCGCCTAGGAAATCATCCTAAATTTTGCTCTACTCTGCCTCAATTTACTAAACGAAATCTTACATATTCATATCATCAAAATCGAATTAATCTTGTAAATAATCAACTTATTACTAATCTCCAAAACTATTTCTTCCTTAATTCATATTTTATTCAAAATCGTATTCTACTTACATATCCTTTTCGTACTTTTCATCATCTCCTTAAAATTAATTAATGGAAAGATTTCTAGCATTATGGTTTTAAGTCTAATCTGATTTGATGCCGAGCTCTAGAGATTATACAATCTAATTTCGATTATCATTAGCTGCATAATTTTTTCTATTTTTTTTGTTCAATTTTTATGAGCGAGGAGAGCTTAATTCTCCAGTCAGCATTCCTGAGAGAGAGTTCCAATTTATTTATTGATCAGCCTGAAACTATCGAGATTTCTTTTAAAATAAATTGTTTTACTGCTGCTAATTTTTCTCAAATCCTTGAAGACCTTGTCAATTATTTTAAAATTGTTGTGGGCCTCTTGCTTGGTGATGCTTTCCAATTTTAGGCTATTTTTTTGTGATGACCTATTTGTTAGCTAAAATTCAGTGGAGACTATGAAAATCAGGTTATCTATTTTACTATGACTGTGAGAACTCTTATTATTAATAGTTATCATTAAAATGATGCATCTAATGTTCACTTTTCTCCTTAACCTCATCTTTTAGTTATTAGGTATCGTCGTTGCCACTATAACGATAGGGTCGATCATTTTATCCACTCCCTTGCTAAGCTTGGTACATAGTGGCTATATTTTGTGTTCCCTTATTAGCTTTTATCCAACTAGATTTAGTTTAATCAGAATTATCACTATTTCCGTATTTTCAAACCATCTTTTTTTATTAACCACGTCCCTGAGTGGGCGACTGAGTTGCTACTTTGTAATCTTAAAATGATTAGAGGATCTATTCTTCCTCTTGAGCATACTCTTCTTCCAGGACTTCTTATTATACTCCCACTTAGTAATTAGCAGAATTTGCTGAGTGACGAGAAGCGAATAATAATACATTCGTATCTTATTATTATTGCGGTATATAGAAAACTTCCTAATTTTCCTAAGACTCAGCTTACTACTACTTCTAAGATTCTTGTTATTCTTCAACGGTTTTTACTGGAATCCCAAGAATATTTCAAGATTAAGCAGTATCACTAAGCGAATTTTGCCGATTCGGAGGAGGAAACGAAGATGAGCTTTAATTTATTATGTCTTAATTTCCTTGCACAGCTCTTTGATTGCTTTTGGTAAACTGCTAGTTGATAAAAAGGTCATTAATATCATCCTGTATTAATATTTCAGATTAAGTTTAATTTTATCTCGCTCTTTTATTATCTTAAGGATTGGTATTACCTATTTTACTATTCATAAGCTATTCTTAATCATCCTCTTAGCTATCTTAACTATCATAGTGCTTTTTATTCTATTTTTGTGATTATGACTACCTACTACCACTACTATTATTATTCGAGGCAGAGTTAAGTTACTCCTACTCTTTCAGTCTCTGCATCATGACCATCATCTACTCTTTCTTACCTCAACCCTCAACATCTGATCTTATAAAAAACTCGTTTATCAGGCCAGATACCTCAATACTATTCTTCTTTTCATTCAATTACCTGCTTTACTTTTTAGACTACGCTGAACGAATGATTTTAGCATACTATTATTCTTGCATCTCTCTCTCTTGTCCTTCCAGAAGCTTTGATTCTTCATCAAGATCTCGAAGGTTTTCCAAAGCTAAAAAGAGCAATCACTTTAGCAATTAATTTTAAGAAATTAATGATCGAACAAGAGCTTAATCTTTGCTGTAAAATTCATTCTGTTCTCTTTAATGATTTTAAATCAAATTGACCATTTTTATTTGACGCTCTTTGAGTATTTTAATTTACTCACGCATCTACTCTTTTTATTTCTACAGT
Source organism: Pocillopora damicornis (assembly GCF_964200805.1). Lineage (NCBI taxonomy): Eukaryota > Metazoa > Cnidaria > Anthozoa > Scleractinia > Pocilloporidae > Pocillopora > Pocillopora damicornis. The sequence continues at coordinate 2,838 of NW_028292490.1, forward strand.
TGAATTAAAAATCATGCTTGCTGAAAATAGCAAAATAGTTAATTACCTATTCTTAGAAGTATTTGTCCTGTAGTTACATCATTATACTGTTTTTCTGCTTTTATATCAAGACAAACTTTTGAAGTTATCAATGTTTCTCAACCATAAATTCAAATGCCTACCTGAAGCCCTCTGATTCATTGTGCAAAACTTAATTGTCTTAACTTAGCTTATTTACTAGGCTTTTCACATGTAATAGATCTATTTCAATGGAAAAAATTAATTGGTTATTTATTAATTACCATAAGTTTAAAATGGTGTCAGCTTTCTAGGCTATTAAACGACAGATTACTCACGTCGGATTATTTAAGTCTTTTTAAGGGCTCTTCTTGAAAATTTATTTTAAATATCATTTCTATTAAATAAAGGAGGATGACCCTCAAATATATGCTGCTGCCCTCAACTGCTACTTCTTTCGGATAAGCTTTTTTAGTCACATGTATTTTACTTAGATTATTCAATGTTTATATCAGTATGGGATATTATATTGTCTTACTTATTATTATTATTCTTATCAAAATTCCTTGCAGAAGAATCTTATTCATCAAGAATTTTATTTGATTCATGAATAGAGTTTTTGAGCTCATTATCTTAGGATGTAGAATTAAATGTGTTGAGTAAAGCATCGAATTAGTGCTTTAAATTCTTCTGAGCATCTTGAAATGTTTAATTATTTCCTTGGAATATAGTGTTACTCTGAAGCTATGGACTGATTAGTTGAGTAGATGTTTATGATTTTTTTATGATGATATCGTTCTTTGTCTTCTGTTGCAATTAGAATTTAATCTAATCTAAATTGCTTTATTTTTCGTCTTATTCATTATACTATGGTTAAAATTACTTCATTGTTGATTTTTTGTTTGTACTCTCAATATTAAACTACTAGCTAGAGCTCTGATTTGATATTGAAGTATTTTAGCTTCAAGTAAATGGAAAAGGAGAACCTGATGTTACCGACGAATTTTATGATTCATCAAAATATCTACGATCTTATGGGCTAGATTCAGATTTTTAAGTTTGTATATTTTAATTGGATGGAATTATAGGAGAGAGATCAATCCTTTGATTTTGGTTACTTTAAAATTAAGATCTTCCTTCAAATTATGCTGTCCCTTATAAATGAG
>NW_028292491.1:0-6235 GCF_964200805.1 Pocillopora damicornis
ATCTGAAGCAGAACAAACTTTTAGTGAGACTGGGTTAACTCATGATACAGCACTGGTACTGGAAGAAATATAACACAATGTTCATATTAGTTAGTGGCAATCTTCTCTAACATACCTGAATAGTACTACCACAATATATCTTGCGTCGGTTTGTGATTAGGGACCCAGGGGAAGGGTATGGGGGTTCAGACCCCTTCCTCTCAGACCTCTGGGTTTTTTTTAAAAGTACTTGTCTCACACAAAAATTTTTACAAACAGTGTAGTTAAACTACATGTTGAGTTTTATTTCTAACTTTGTACTTCGCATAATTTACATTGCAACTTTTCGAAATTCTGTAGCGTAGTCGCACATCGGGCGTTCAAACCTTAACTTTTGGTGGCCCTGGTCAGTTTTAACTCGCCACTGGCGACCGTGCGACCGCCAATTTTTTAGCCCTGAAATATATTATTCAATAAGTACATTGTTGATTGATGCTGGAACGACGAATTTTCAGCTTATTTGACTTTACACATGGATACTGTTCGTCGCATAATCGCGGAATTGGATGAGATCTAAGTCTTCACAATACAACTTTATTGGTTGGCATAAACGGTTATTCCTCATAGCTATAGGCTGAACCAAAAGTCTCTCATTTTCCAAGAATGTGCCCGCTATGCTTATGCTCCGTCAGCAAAAAAGTTTGCATTGCATGAAATTTTTTAGAAACTATCAATATTTTTAAACTATCAAATGTAAGTATTTACGTGTCTATTTGATTGACGTCTATTACTGAGATGCGTGCTCTGTAGATTTGTCACAGGCAATTCAGCTTGATATGTAGTGCTTGGGGTTCTGCGGAACATTTCGGAAATACCTGCCCTAAATTCTGGCAGTCTTCTAGCATACACAATAGGATTCGCCAGGGAATTAGCGACTTCGAAAGCCGCTAGCGTCATTCGCATGTGAAAAAAAGAACGTTGAGGGTACCAGCCTGAGAGAACATCTTTATGCCAATATGTAATTATTCTGAAAGTTGTAAATGGAAGCCATGTCATTAAAGATGCAAGCGTGACAATAAGTAAGGTGGCGGTGAGTTTCCTTTCTCTGTTGGTTGCACCATGATGTCGAGGATTAGGACTGAATCGAACTTTGATGAAAAGAGCAACATAAGCGACACAAATCAAAAATAGAGGAAGTGACCAATATAATATCAAGGTAATTGTTGAGAACGATACTGCAAGATGAGAATTTCCTTGTGTTTTGAATAACACGATTTGAACAGTCTCCCTCAATGAAGTTAGAAACCAAATAGCGGCGATTGCCATTGCGTAAACCCTTCTCTTAATTACACGATGCTCAATTGGAAATAATGTGGCATGCATTCTTTCTAAAGAAATGGCAGCGAGATTTACGAGTGAGGCCATGGGAAACAAATTAGCCAATGGAAAAATCGTTTGAGTTTGCCTCCATAAATCGCAGTAGTGCCCCAAAAGATGATGAACAATCACTGGACCCGAAACTGCTCCAGCCAAAAGATCGACTGTGGCCAGGTGGATGATCAAGTATGTACTCTGGCGCTGTAGCTGGCGCTGTTTCACAAATACAATAGTAGTGAGGAGATTGAGGATGACAATGGCCAGACATTCGGTGATGGAAGCAACAAGCCACGGGATGCAGTCCGGGGAGTAACTCGGGTATACATACGTGGTATTATTACTGGTTTCCATGAGCATTAGGAAACTGTGAACATTTTCCAAATAAAAAGAATAAATCATCAATTTTCTGACAATTAAATAGAGAATAACACATGAGCGCGCGTACATATGGAATTTCCCTTCGAGTTGAACACGACAAGAGAAATTTCATATTTACAAGCAACCATGTATTATTTTGTTTATCATATAAACACAGTAGCCTTTTTATGACGAGAAAAATCAACTCTATTAATGAATGAAAGTAAAAGGATCGACAATCCCCGACTACAAATCGCAAAGTGTGTTGGCTCACTCGAAATGAAAACATGCGTTGAATCGCTACAAAAACAAACAATGGGCCTAATTTTCAATAAACAAAATTCTCAGTTATTGAATTAGTCCTTATCGACAGAAGAAATCATCCGGGTAAACGGCCAAAATCGGCCTGTGGCAAATCTTCCAGAGATCGATTTTCGTTCTTAGCCGCGAGATATGCCATTACCAAAGCCACTGAATACGTACCTTTTGGTTTTTCATTTCGTATTTTGGTTTTTTTCCCTTTTGGAAAATTTGAACGTCACTGTCTATAATCGTCGTACGGATATTTTAGCATTTTAGCCGCCATAATCCGAAATTATTCCGAGGTGTCGAAACTCTATCTTGCCGTTAGTCCAGCCTGAATTTATTGTTGTGTAGGCAAATGAAGATCTTCATCGTTTTCCAAAATAGTTAAGAGTAAACGAAAATTAAAATTAATATCTGTAACAGGGTAAAAAGTCCTCTTATCATAGCTTACTTTTACCGGCTTTCCAATGACAAATTTCTCCATTACACAGAACTCTTTTCTTGAATGGCTGACTTCTGCGCACGTTGGTTAATTCTGTAGTGGGAAACTAATATTCTGACCTAAAATTTCGCGTTTTTTTTATTCATGTATAACTTCCTCGCAGTGACGTTTGCAATACACTCAACTGCTGGAAATATTTTATAGCAGCTGGCAATTGAGTCTGAATACCGCCTAACGCTTCAACGGAGAGATATTAAAAAACATAATTATATAAAAACGTAAACTTACCCCTATTAATTCTGATTCTCTTTTCAGAGCTAGAAGTCTAGTTGATATAATTTTCTTTCTAAACGGAATTTGGGCACTTCTGGCAAGACAACAGTTGAAAAGCTCGACAGAACTAGGAAATATCGATCATTCCTATTGACATTTTCGACCGATGTTTATTCTGTGTTTTCGTTTTTCGATGCAAATTTTGAGCAGTCTTCATCGACGACCATTCCGGCCTCCCTTCAAAATCTTTGCATAGTGATTATTAGAAGGCGATAAAGACTGACATCTCGGCGCCGATTCCATTATCGACATTCAAACGTGGTATTGATTTCGTGCGAACACGAAAAGGATATGGATGATACAATTCGGTGATTAATTCAAACAAAAAGAGACTTAACTTTTTACAAAATACCTTTCCTTCCGATCCCTAGCGAGAAAATCAATCGGTCATGGACGCCCTTTGCTGCTGGTAGTGGAATGACGTCCTACTTAAACATTCTTACAGCTGCGGTGATCTTAATTAACAACGATGACAAGCGTTACCTTATATGGACCTCGATGGGTAGAAAGGAAAATTGGAGAACATTTTTAGAAACTTCCCTCTTCCTTTTTTTTTATTTAGAATTAATTTGCGCTGCGTTCAGTTTTGCCGCTGATATAAACAGAAACAGGAACATGTAAACGTAAGCGGTAGAGAGAGACTCCTGACGTAGAGAATAAATATTTTTAGCCCGATGACATGTTACGAACACATGGAAACAGAGATGGGGTTATGGTTCTGTTATACAGTTCATGTTTAGTCAAACTGTAGCTACAGAGTGCAGTTCAAAGTGTATTTCTACTTTTTCATAACAATTCGTTGGATGGTCGGGACCTCCGTTTAGATTGTCCAAAATTTGACACTTATCCAAATGTATTTAAGTTAAATAACCTTGAAGGGGTCTCTAAAGAAATCCAACATCCTGTGAGTTCCGGAAGGTGGAAGATCTGAGCTAAAATAGAGATGATCAAATGGACTTCTTGTTGTTCAATAGTTTGCAGTGAGACCACACAGCTTCGCCTATGAATTAATCACACACGTTTGAGTTGATCTACCACGATTTCTCCTCTGTGCTTGTCTGAAGGTTACCCGTTCGAGGCGCTGATTACAGCACGCCATAACTCGCCATATGATTTGGAACAGAAGATAAGATTAGCTATTTCCTAACCATGAAAACCGAGACGAGACAAGGTGCGTACCCCCCACCTTGCAACAGTTTCCGAGTTCTTTCCATAGACAGTTATAGGCTCTGAGTGACAGTTAAGACGAGACATAATGTAAAAAAAAAATCATTCATGTTAGGGGCAATCTGAAAGGTGCAATAACAAGACATATGGCGTTCGTGTTTGCGCAATAATGGATCCAGGGGAACGGTTTTGCGCATCGAAATCTTTTTCATCTCAGACTTATAAGTTTGTTTAAATACTTGTATGACACCAAAATTCTTTCAAAGAGAGGATCGCATATATGCATGTTATTACTCAACATGGAATCTCTACATTTCACTCCTCTCGAAATATCTCTCACCCTATATGAGCTTTGGAGAAAAGAGAAATGTCTGTTTTTCTGAATCAAATTTTGGAATTCCAGGAATAGAATTCCCGTGGATTTGCCCCCAAACCAAAATGGCACTATGTCATAAATTTTTGCAAACTTCCGCAACTACGGTATTCGACGACCTCCCATGGTTCGGACAAGGGCATCGCAAATGTATTTGTGCCGCACTGGAAAAAGATTTGTTAGTAGCTCTAGATATCGTCGTCAAAGGTAGAGGAGGGACATTTGAATTTCTCTAGGTTGATATATGTAGAGGGAACATTTTAGATCCAAGAGAAGAGAGTCTTAAGACAAAGCAAGAAGCAGAGTTCTACAAGTTTGACAGCAGGTGGAGAGGAAAGGGTCAAAGATTAGGGGTAAGATTTGCCAGTTGAGTTTTATATCCATTACAGCTGTATATTAAAACGTTTTATAAATTCTAAATGTTTTGTGTGTATTTTTGAATACACAAATTAGAATAAGAATTTAAAAAAAAAGAGGGTTAAAAGTATTTAAACAAGTTCAAATATGAATTTTCAGCATGAGTCTTAAGCTCTTAAAGGCTTGGTTTACCGGAGTGGGTGTAATGAAAAAGTACATGGCCTGAGTGACTCTTAACAAAATATCTTTGTATGATTAAGTCTGTGGTTTAAGCTAAGTTGCTTTTGTTGTTATTATCTTTAGAAAGTGTTGAATTGTTGAGGTTAATCCCATTAAAGACTTAGAAATAATGACGGTAATTTTTTTTCAAAATTGCTCCATACTTGATCAGAAGGGACATGTTGAAGAACAAGCCGAAGAAGACTTTTTATCCCAAGAGTTTTTGCTACATGAAGATCCTAGGTCAAAAGAAGGTACAAACACAGAACAGATTCCACATAATGATGGTACCTCAAACTTCACTGACAATGGGTGCATGTCTAGAAAAGAACAGACTGAGACAGATTCTGTGCGTCAAAGGAGAAACAGACAGAGTCGTGAGGTAATCTTTGTTTATGCTGTTCTTAACGTACCACATGAAGAAGTATAACATTAACCCTTTACATCCTAACATCACGATACACATTCTCCATATTCTCCCCTATAAATTTCCCAAGGTACTGACAAGGGGAATTTGTTGTACAATCAAGGGCTTCTTTGGTTGGTGATCATTTCCTTTAGTCTTGTGACCTTATTGAGTTATTCAGGGAAATTTAGAGAACAAAGTTTCTGTCTTATTATACAAATGTACCTGCAGTTTATACTGTAATTACAACTGCATGTCTCCATGTAATTTAGGACATTGTTACACCAGACTCTGTATATTTTTTGACACACATTTGGTTCGTTTGTTTAATTGTATTCAAATTTTTTGTGATGTTTGTATAGTTCATGGATACCAGGTGTAGGTTACATTTTCTCTTATTTTCATTTGCAACAGAAGTTGTACATGTGTTAACCTAAAGAAAATTGCAGATGATTTATTTTACTTTATTACAGTTGCCTGAAGAGCTAGATCCCAAGGAGAATGGGGTAACAGCATGAGCTTGCTGTTCATAGAAGTTTTAACCAAAAGATCTTCATTAACAAAAACGAAAAGCCTATAAGCAATGTTTGTTTTTATTTTATCAGGTAATAACTGTTGCTCTTCGTTGTCCCGATGGAACTTTTAAGAAGAGGAGATGTGCAGTGCAGTCCCAAATTAAGATAACAATTATTCGACGCCCTCTTAGATTTTGGTTATGTAGATTTTAGTATACCTGTCAAGTCAGACGCATTATACATGTTCCTCGCATCCGTATTTATCAAAAACGTCGATCACAGATTGACAGGACATTTTTCATTAGACACTGCTATTTTTACGAACCTTTGGTATTCACCAGAATGTCCGCAGGGATCTTTTATAATTTTTAGTAGTCTTCATACTTCTTCGGTGAGTTTCGAGG
>NW_028292492.1:0-2000 GCF_964200805.1 Pocillopora damicornis
GAAGCAAACAATTGGTTTCCCCATGAGCAAAACGACGTGGATGATTTTGGTCACCTGCCTGCGGGCAGAAACCGCCGGGACTGAAGCGTCGCCGACGGAGTCGGGCAGTGCGCAGGACTTCTGCCGCCCGTCGGAGTGCACGCTTGGCTGATGCAATTCCCAGCTTTTTTCGGCAGGGTCTTGAAGGGTCCATCCGGAAAAAACAGAAAACATGACTAATATCTATTGCGAATGGGGGGATCTCAATTTCTGCCCAGCCTTTGAAGTGGAAACTGCGTCGGCCGAATTTGATAGTTTTGCTGCCAGCGTTCCTTCGCCCCAGCGTTTGGTCTTTTTTGGCAGTTTCTTGCTCGCTGGATGTGATGAATGTGGTGAATGTGAAGCATCGTCTTCATTGCGTATGGTAATACTTTATGACCAATCTAGAATCTAGTTTGTTATCTCCACTTTGGCATGCAGCAATTCCAACTAGATGTGGATTCATCCATCATCAGATGTGCTTCTACCATATGGCGCCCCTCGTCCGAAAATAGTTTGGTCCAGAATTTGATATGTGTAATTATCATTCTCCGTACTGAAATTGCCAGTTAAGGATCCATTTGGGGAGAGTAGATAAGACACCCCTCCAATAATCCAGCATCATCCCGGTAGAAGACTGCCGGTTGAGAGCTGCCATTTGCCCGGGTGACGGTGCTGCAGCGATTTGAAACTGGGGTCATCGCTAACTCTGAACTGAAGAACTCTGAAGAAACGAACCTGCGCGGCGATGGTCCCAGGGTCTTGCAGCTGTGCAAGTTGGATATCCAACCAAAAGGGGATCCCCATAGGCGGTGCCCCGTAGATAAGTTGGTTTAGTTCACTAGGACCAATGGTTTATGGTAGATATATGATGATATATGTCTATATATAGTTAATGGGGTGAAATTAAACCAACAAACATCACTGCAAGGCCATGGATTGCAGTGATCCATACTCACCCAGGCATTCAATCATCAATCATTCTCCAGACCATCCCGTCCCCTACGTGTGGGATCCCCAGAAACCAAAATTCATATTGGGGTCCCTCAACCACGATCAGCATTGTTGATTTTCTTCATTTTCGGGGGCCAGGGCAGATCTATGATATATTTGGTATCATCCTTCCAGCATGAGTTGGGAGGTGGGGAGTTGGGGAATGATTTCTGAGCTTCGTCAAGTCGTCCCAAGCCCGGACGGGGTGTAGGGTCGCGCACCGGGTGACCCTACCGGGCAGTCAGTGTCTGGGACGAAACAAGCGTTGGAAAATCTGGGGAACACATCATCTACCATCCTGGTTTCACACTTTTCCGCATTTTTTTTTGGGGGGTGTTATGGATCATTGACGTGGTGATTCAGAACTGAGATTTTTTAGACATGATCATGATCATAGAATCATAGTATATATCATTATGATTCACGTCGATCTGTAGAACTTGGATAAATGACAAGATCTTTTTCGGAGGATCTCCTGACAACGGCGGATTTCACCGGAGAATTAGGATGTAACAAGAGTTGAGGACTTGGAATTTGTCCAGAAATGGAGGATTTAAATGGATTTAACATGATTCAACCTCAACCAACTTTGAAGAAAAGGGCTAGTTAATCATAGTTAATCAGCCAAAAATTGGGGGATTTCACCATCACTCAAGAGGGATTTCGCCAATGACTAGTGGATATGGGTTTGTGAAAGAATGGGGGAATTATTCTGGATAAAGCCACCAGAAGCACTGGGAATTTGGGATACCCAGCAAAAAAACATGTCGATGGGACATCCACAGAACCCCGTCCATGCTTAATAGGATTTAATGGCAAGATCATTTGTGGATGATGAATTTCCTATTGCCAGATAGCAACACATGACTGGTTGCAGCTTTCAAAAGTTGCCATGTCTTGTATTCTGAAAACGGAGTTTTTTTTTTTTAACATGTTGAAACCAATAATCCGATGAAGCAACAAGTGAACATGAGGAATCCACCAGCAGC
>NW_028292493.1:0-11380 GCF_964200805.1 Pocillopora damicornis
ACCCCAAAACCCCAAAACCCCAAAACCCCAAAACCCCAAAACCCCATCTAATTAAAATCATATTACATGCAATTACATGTATTTATTAACTATAACGACAAAATTTGAAATTACATCCAAATTATTCAAATATATAAAATATTATTCAATCAAAAATATATTAATCATCAATTAAATAAATTCTAACTCACTTTTTAGCATTCAAAACGCTTTACTTCCTCTTCAAATACGATGAAATTTTCTTCTACCGTAATCTTTAAGCATGCTATAATTTAACCTCACTTAATCTTTGTAAGGCTTGGTGAAATTATTTTATCCTGATTTTTAACTCTTTTAGCTCGTTATCCTTTACTTGATTAACCTAAATTATTATTATATGTATAACGCACGCACAATTAGAAGTTAAACTCACACTGTAGCTCAACTCATCAGCTTAGTAAAGATTTTATATCACATCCTTTTTCATGTTCTTTCTTATCTCATCTCTTACGTTGAGTAATGCGACATTGATATCCATCTCTTCTAACATTTGATTTCTAAATTAACCATGATATGATTAAAAAAGTGTTGTATATAAAATTGATTTAAATAATTACTTACCTCCTTCTCACCTCAAGATTATACTTAAATAAATTAACCTACTTCTGCATTTACTCAAGTAATACTTGTCTTGTCTCCTGAAAATCATTATCCTAACATTTTTCTAAAAATTATACCCGGTCTTTGAGTAGCTAAAGGACCGATGTTCTATCAATATCAATTCGCTTTTAGACCTCTTGCTTGCCGTATATCGCTTGGAACACTTTTTATTACTACTTGTTCATTTTTAATCCTGTACTGACAATACCGGTATAAGTAAAAACAGAGAATATAAAACTCCCAATAACACACGCACACATTGAAACAGTTCTACCAAATTGACTGGTGGGATATATTTATCCATATCCAATTGTTGTCATTGTCAGAATTACAGTCCAGAGGGAGTTCCAGTAATATATATAGGGATGGTCAGGATTATCAATAGGATTCCCCTTTGAGATCGATTCAAAAAAGTAAATTTGTGTCCCAAGCACTGCGATCGTCAAAATACTTAGCAGTAAAACAAATTGAAAAGGCCAATTCTTAAGCGAATATTTGTATGTGTAGTATGAGTTTTCATTGAGGTATAGATATCGTATTCTATTGAAGTTTTAACAATGTATTTATTAGTTTTTAGTTATTTACCTGATACTAGAACTTGACTATGAAGATATCACACTTGGAAATTAAAATAGCTTCATGAAATTATACAACCGAATTAGGTGAAGAGCTGCAAGAAATGAATTCATTGTGTAGTATTGAAGTTATCCGTTGTCTTAGAATACAACTCAGATGTTCAGGAACGGGATATTTGTGATTGAGTAAAAGATCCCGTAGAAGATTAGCTGAAATTTGGATAAATAAGGCCTCTGCAGTCCGTTTCTATAGAACTGGAACTGAATTTTTTTTAAGTGAATCTTGATTTTCTCTAGTTTGTGCCAAATGTGAACTAAAAATATGTATACTTTCTGCAATATAAAATATGACTATTTACCCGTGAATGCGCATATTAGGATTATAATAACTCGAAGAATAAAGCTCCATAAATTGAGTTATATTACATCCCATTAGAGTCCCCTCTCAGAAATGAAATACTCAAACTCGTAGACTGTAACCCCACTCGATAGTATATTCAGAAATAAAAAGATAATCAGCAAAAATTTATAATTTCTAGAGTACAGATTAAATTCCTTTCGGAAATCTTAAAAAATCTCCTGCCGATGCTACCTTCTCTTTGCATTTTTTAAGGTTTTAATTTAAGAGGAGGAGGAAGATGAAATTGATTCATTATATTCTGGGTGGATTCTACAATTGGAATCTGCTTTACTCCTTCTGAATTGATTTTTTAGCCTGATTTTGTTACAATCACTGTTTAAATTATTATCAGACAGTTATTGATTATAACCATGTTATCAAGACGGTTGCTGTAATTAAAATTCGTATTATTTCTCTTTTATCAGACTTGATCTTGGCTTTAAATGATTTTACAGAAGCACAGCATTAAGATAATTTTTTTAATTCTCCTTTGATTTTTTTTAGTAGCTCATCTTGTAATGTAGATAAGGAGATGAATTTCCTTAAGAGCTAGATTATGATGACGACGTCTGTGATAATTATAATGATTATGAGTTAGAAATACTTTGCTTGAGATTTTTTTAGCGATTGGAGGATGGGAGATTGTTTTTATTTTATTCATCTTATTAAACTATTTGTTATAGTTATCGGTTTTTACGTTTCTTTTATTGGATCATTAGTTGCTATTATATATTTTTATTTTACATTTTATTATGTATTTATAGTAAAAGCTGATTGATTATCTGAAGTAGATAATTGTTTTAGAGAATATGAGTATGTTTAATTACATATAAGTGAATAAATTCATAAAGTTTTTTTTAGATTTTTTTGGTTATACATAAATGTATATACTGGGATAGAAAATACATTTCATTCATAAATTAAGGCATATAAATTAATAGATAATAAATTGCGAATTATTAATTATTTTTTTTAAACCACTTCACTTGGTATGCTCATCTTAATCTTTTCTATCTTAGAATGTATCTTATTTTGTGGCTTAATTAATCTAAAAAATAGTACTGTAATAAACTTGGTAAATTTAAATTCTAAATTAATAATCTTACCACAGCGAATTCGTCTATAATTCCCTATTGCTCTAAATGCTTCAACTAATCATTACTGACATACTCTTCATTATTATCCTAATCAATTAAAAACTTATTCTTCTTCTTTTCCATCTCCTTCTTAAACATTCTTTACAATCTCTCATCTTCCTTCATTTTCTATCTTGCGTTGATAAAGTGATCAGTTTTACTCTAAATATCTTCTAGCATTTGATTAGTAAGCTACGATTACTCTGAGTTAGATTGTATCTGCCTCAACATTTACAGCAAATCCGTAGCAGAAAGTATCGGCCCTCCTGAATCTGTTTTTTTATTTTATGTCTATTCCTTTTCCTGAGGGTTTTTCCCTCTTAAATCCGCCTCTCCATATATAGCTTTCATATCATCTCGAAGCCTCAGCATTTCCCTTAAAACTGTGTTAATTGTTTTAACTTAGTTACTCCTTCTATTATGTTATTATATAATCGTCGCACTTTATCTCTACAATCGTTTAACTGTAAAGTCTCGTCTTTGTCGATTGGCTTCATTTCTTCGTTGCATTTAATTCATTTGCTGGCCTAATTTATTCCTTAAATGCATAACATCCAACAATTGCGATTCACCCTCTTATACAAAAAGCATTCTCTTTAAACTAATTTCATTAATTGCTTAAGCACTGTGACATTTTAATATTAGGTTGATACAATCAATTATATCTCCGACTCTCTCCTAAGTTTGTCTTGTTTTGTATTTAGACTTCTACAGAAATTTGAGTTAGTCTATAAAGTAAAGAAGCCTATTTTCATATGCTTTGGTGATTGCAATCAATTAATTCCCTTATTTTGCTACTGCTCTAAATTGTGCTTCAATGGTACCAGACTCTTGCTCTGCTTCCTTTCTAATTCCAAGCTCTTAATTAAATTATCGAAATGCATCTTCCACACGATTTGCTAGCTCTTCACGATGGGATTATAAAGGCTCTCTCGCACTTTACAGTTATTTTATTCGACCTCCCAATAGATTGATCAAATTTTCAGCTTTGTAGCGATCACCTAGCATATCTTAATACTGCTTCTTTTTCTCAGCAAGATACTTTTCACCCTTTTTCACAGATGTCTTCAGAGCTTAAATTTCCTAATCATCTCTTTTCTTAAAGAATTTAATATCTTCATACTCCTTTTACAGTGATGCGATTTTATCAATAACAGCCTGCTCATTTTTCTCTAGTTATCTCTTATGATTTTACTCGACCTCTAACTTTTAAGAGACTTTTGAATATTTTTAAAATAACTCAGCCTTCTTTTTGTAAGTGGCGTTTCTTAAATTTTATATTTAGTCCTCATAACCTTGTTAGTTTTGCTCGGAGTAGGTGACGAACTTCTTGCTACAATTTTCTAAGTGATTGATGTTTAGTTGTAGATCTTGTTTTACCAGTTTAAGGTTGCTTTAAAAATTTTTAATCAAATTAGCTTTCGTTTATACATGAACTCTCTAAGTCTTATGCAACTCGCTAACGTATCCGGCTTGCATTTTTTTAATTCTAATTTGAATTTTATCGTTGCCTTATTAAATTTTTTCGTTCTCTGATCTAAGCTTTTCTCTCAAGTAGAGTAGCTCGTCTTTCTGTGCTGTAAATTGGCGAGATTTTATATCTCTGAGTTTTTTGAGTTACGAATTTTGCTCTTATTTTAGGTCGTTGTATATGACAATCATGCGGGAGATTTATTAAGAATTCGCCTGAGATATCATGTCTAGTTAGCATTAATTGCGTTTGAGTACACGGCGTTTTTTTAAGTCGCACTGCATGTTGGCGTCTTTGATCTGCTATTCAAGCTGATTAACTTGTTTGCTTAATTTTAGGAATGTGTCCTAAATACATGATTTGAGATTTGTAAGTAAATAAATATGTAAATTAGCTTACTTTAGGGAGGAGTGTTAGAGCATCAGAGAGGGAATGTCCATGAAGTCCTAATTGCGCTCGCTTCTGTACAATATTATGCAAATATTAAGCCCGTGTAGTATACCAAGGCTTTTGGATAGACTAGCTAACTTTTGATATTTATAAAAAGTATAAGCTTCCATTATCAGTTGATGCGATTAGATACTTTTTACATGGAGAAATCTCTAGCTAATTTAATGCACAATCTTCAAGAGTGATTTCATACTAGAAATATATTTATTATGCACTCCAGTAATATACTCATATCGCTCCAATACTTGTACCAACAAAAATTGCATTGTATTATTTTGGACTAAACTACATTGAAACAGGCTTTCCATTTTTTATTTTATCATTAATTAGAATTTAAGCCTCTGGAGTTGCATCAAACACTCGTAGCCACCCATCTGAAGTAATTGAAATAATTCTCTCTGTTTAGCAGTCGTAGAAGGCTTTCTCAAAATAATCATTGTATTAAATTATTTGCTCCTCTATCCCTGCTAGGGGATTGATTTCACACTCGTCTCTGTTAAATTATTTCATGTTGAATTTAAAAATAGGCACGGCTTAATCAATCTCATCAGTTATTCTAATTCTACCGGACCATACGCAGACTGAACCCTAATGGCAGGTTGAGGTTAGAAATACATCATCTCATGACCATGTAAGTGATCTAATTATTCCACATTTGTTTTGTAACGTGCATATAGGTCACAATCTCATCGCATCAATCATTGTAATAAAAGTAGAATTCGCTGTGGCAAGTAGATTTCCTCCATTTGAGTAGGCAACATCCAAAGTCATCGAGCCAGTCTATTAAAATATCAGCTAAATCTAATTATCAGTGAGTAGAAAGATTCATAGTCCAGTCTTAAATCCAACTGCTACGTGAAATCCACTCGGGTGCATTGATAAGCAAAGAGCTGCATTTTAGGCTAAACGAAAGCAATTTCTGCCACTCCATTAGTTTTAAAAGTTCCAAATTTTGAGTGTGCTATCTGTGTTTGATATAGTTGCGATAAGTGATTTATTTTTAGCGATCCCGAATGCGTATATACTTGCGTCGTGATGACCTCTTCTTTATAATCGATGAAAAGATGTTACTTCGTTGTAGCTTTGCAAGGATCTTATACTTGCAGTGATTAATTCGATATGCGGTTAATATGCATAATCAGTAGTCAACTAGATGTTATTGCCAAGTCTCTTGACTTCTTTTAATTGGAAAGGGTATTAACATGCTAGCACTATAGTGCTTGATTAGGTATTACAAGCAATTGAGTGAAGACTTATATATTATCAAGGAATAGTAGTGCAGCTTACAAATCGAGGTGGTTTTTAATTCTACGGATCTGATCTATAATCCTCCATATCAAAGCAAAGAATATAAGCGCCAGCAGTTATGATAAAACCTCTGTTAATAAACACTACTTTATGATATTCAGCAAGCTTAGATCGAAGAGCAGCTAATGCTTTTTAAGTTTTGGCATTCAGGTTTGGGACTTTACTAGGTTGTGGTCTCTACTGTTAATATAATTTTTGCTTTTCTTATTATTCGTCAGCAAGTCCTGGTTGTAGTTGCTGTAGTTAGTCATACTCGAAATCGAATTAAGGAATAAAATTAATAGGCTATCGAATTTAATCATTTCAGACATCATCCTATCATGCTCTCTCGAGAAGAATAAGAAGAGGATCCATTAAGGAAGCTGTTTACGGTTTTTCAATTACGGATCTTTAGGCTTAACTATCAAAGGCGGCGTCGTCTAATTTATTGACTTCACTTAATTAATGTGATTCTACTCGAAAGAAATGTTTATGTTCAGAAGACTTTCCGAAATTATTAATCAGACTTTGTTTATTAGAGCGAAAATTTTAAGAATTGCTTCTATGATTTGCTCCTTCTCCCCCAGATTGAGACCTTCCCATATTTGACATCGGTGTGCAGCTTCGTTGGCGACTCTGCAATCTTGTATTGCTGCGAGAAAATGGAAATCCAACAACATTGCGAGGGAGATAGTTTTATACAATATGAAACTTAAGCTTGAAATCTTAGAGGATCAAAATTTAGTTTTATGATGAGATTACCACTGCGTATAGACCTCTGTTACGTATACAAATATCGACGAAATTGTTTTATTTCTCAATTTTCATTGGGATAATCTTTCGATCAGCTTAGTGAATGGTATAATTTTGATAATCAATCACATAGCATCGTAGCAGCTGTGGTCCAATAACGATAAACTACCGATATATGAATAAAATTTAGGACAATTTTGCACTTACCTTTTAATTTGAATAGGATCTAAACTTATTTATCAAGACCTATGGCTCATAAACTATTAGCAAACTCTCTCTTCTATACTACCAAACAAAGAATAAGCACTCTCTCGCCGCACTCTCCAACAATACAATGCAAATATTATCAACCTACCTCAATTGAATCTATCTTACACTAAATTTCTCCTTTAAATAATGAGTAATAGTATATTTAATGGAAGGGCCAAACATTGGAAGAATTTTCTTACTCTCACTAAATATCCTATAGTGCCGTATCTTAACCTTCAACGTATGAGGTGAGTCACAATTTTGAGCAGAGCCTGAATTAAATCTTTGAGAGTTTTACATCGAGCTGCTACTACTTTTACCCCTAATTTTATTCGAAAGCTGTAGAAGTCTCCTCTTTTTATTCTACTCTATACCATAAAAATGCTAGGCTCCGTTTGATTTAGATGTTAATGATGAATTTCACGCAGCAGCTGTTTAATACGGCCTTGCTTTTTAACCAAAGATAAATACATACTCTTGGTTTTATTAGTCACAAGTAACTAATTTCCGTGATAAATTCTGGACATCTAGAAATTAAACCTCATTCATTGCCTATTACAATTGGTAATAAGAAGTCTCTTTATTTATCAAGTTATTAACAACAATATAATAGCGAGTTAGATATATTAGCTTGTCTAATGGTGAGTGTTACTATCATACATATATGTATATGTAAATACCTTATGTTATAAAATGAATCAAGTTTTAATGACGTAATGGATGACTATAATAGCATCTCTTTAGATGAAGCTCAACTCCATGGTTTATAAAACTTCCGGGTGGTATTGATGATAATAAATTTCTTTTTGCAGGAACACGAGCGATTGATTTTTTAAAAACTTTTTATCGTCTCTCAATCTATATGTTATGTAAATAAATAAAAATATTTGTCATTAGGTAGTCATAAAATTACAGATTAAGAGCTATTTTACTTTTTAGCGTTTGGAGTGCTTGAATACAGATTGCATTAGTGATAAGTATCATATCTTTTCATTACTTTGTTCATTCTCCTCTGTATGTTGAATCAGTAACAGGTTATTTTATGACTCAATTTTTTGAATTTAAATCTCTATGTGATTTTAGATATAATTAAACTTAAAATTTATAATCTTTAATTAGTAAATCAATTAATTGAACGAGATTAGATACTGAATTTTATTTGATCGAGTTAAAATTTTATAAAAATACTATTATTATAGATCTTTTATTTATTTTCTGAAACTATTTCAAGATGCAAGGAGGAAAATCAGTTATTGAATGTAAGACTAGAAATTCTTCGATTTAAGCCTTTCTTAAGTCTTATCTTGATCTTAATCGAAGCAAGATTGCTCGATATATTTGGCATTCTCTCTCCTCTTTCTTAGTGCGGTGTTCTCTATTTTCTATCTCAAACACTTCCCTATCGTATCATCCCATTCATCACTTTTTACTATCCCACTTTTAATATGTATTATGACTAATAAACATTTGATAATAGGTCTCGAGAGCGTTCGAAACCAGATCGCCAAGCGTGGCAGCAAAACAATCCGAGGCTTGGGCAGAGTATTCAGATAGATGGACTCATTCGACGGTAACCACAAAGTCGATCGATAGGAATTCGTAACGGGTCTTCGTGACTGCCAAGTCGATCTTTCAAATGACGAATTTGGCGTTTTATTTGATGCTCTCGATAAAAATAATGATGGCTGCGTAGATTTTGATGAATTTTTAGTGGCTATTCGTGGAAAGCCAAGTGCAAGAAGATAGGCAGTGATTGATAAAGCGTTCTTGAAGTTTGATAAAGATTGCTCAGGCTATATAGACGCCTCTGATTTAAAGTAAGAATACAATAACTACTAGTAGCTCATATAATAAATAACCTTTATCCATAATAGGGGAACTTATAACTGCAAATTTCATCCAAAGGTGTAGGAAGGAAAGATGACAGAGGATCAAGTATTTATGGAGTTCTTACAAAACTTTGGCGACAAAAACAAAGACGGCAAAATTTAAAGATGCGAATGGAATGAATATTACGCTGCGGTATCAAGCTCCATTGATAATGATGATCATTTTATTCAGCTCATGATTATGGCATGGAAACTTTGAGCGATTAGCGATATAAATCACTGAGAGAATCTTAAGCTTTGAAAAAATAAAAATATTAAAACTAAATTTTATTTTTATTTTTAATTTTTGTAATTTTCAGATTTTTATATATATTTCTCTCTAATTTAAACACTTAAAATTTACACATACATGTATCACACATTTAATTATAAATACGAATCACCAGCTTTAGTCTGGGCAGATTTAAGAGTTTACACTAGCAGTGTTGAAGGCTCCCAATGAAGCCGCTTTTTCAGCATCGCTATTGGGATAAACTCTAAGAATCTCTAAACTTTAGGGTCCTTGCTAAAGTTTTTGAAGTACTTTCCCTTCATCAAAACTTTAACTCTATCTTATATTGATGTGAAAAGTTGCTAGCTTAGACACTTCTCACTCACCAAAATTGAAAGTTATTTTAGCTCCTTTTCTGTTAAAAAGGCTTATTTTCCATTTTCTTACATCTTCTCTTAGATGAGTTTAGAATAATCAAATTTTTATCTTAAAGTAAACGTCTAATGTTTTTATTATTACACCTAATTTTAACTCTTGCTAAACATTGAACTGTCGCTAAGCATTACGCACTTTTAGCTGAGAATGCTGAGAATTGTGTTAGCAGTCTTTTGTGCATTTTACCTGTTCTACAAGCATAGTAGTTTGTACTCCTTAAATTTTTACAATAGACTTGGCATCACAGAAGAGGGCGGTATGTATTGAAAGAATAATTATCTAGCCTGGGCGTTGACCATCACGCCTTCGAATGTGTTTAATTGGCGAATAAGCTCCTAATCCTTCTTGGCGTTTAGTTATTAAGTTTTACGAATCATCTACGTGAGTTTGGCTATTTTAATATTTTCATCAACTTATAGTACCTGGTTCCATATAGAGGTAATCCTAAAATATAATACATGAGAATCTATTTTATATAGATTTGCATAGATTTCAATATTAAATAACGTACCATCCGTTTAGATCGAATTAACTACTAGCAGCAAGAATATACGATAAGTTTCCATTTGAAAGCTAGAAGCAGTTCTTTTTAGCTTAATTTATAATTTTTTTACAAGATATTCCTTGAAGACTTATAAAGTTATATGATTTCTCTATGCTCAAATTACGCATACATTTGATAGCTTACCTTTCTTGCTAATATCTTTAGAATAAACAATTCGATCATGCTCTAGAATAAATTTTCTTTTCTTAAACTTTCCACTGGACTTGCTCTTTTTAAACAAAGTTCCAACTCTCAAACCTAAATGCATTCTTAAATTGGCCTCAAAATTATTTTAAATTACTCTTATTTTATGATATACTCTACTTCAGCTCTCAAAACGCACTATCATCCGTAATTTCCTGCATCATCTATGATCCAATAACTCGACCTTGAGACGGTTGTAGTAAGGATGAATCTGATAAGCGACTGGCTTAAGAAATTCTATCAGCGGTACTTTTTCTCTAAGAGCTTGATAGAATTCCCGCCGCTGATGATGCTGTTGAAAGGGTGCTGGTTAGTTAGGACCCCTGCATAGCAATGTCTTATCTCAAAACATAAAACTCCAAATTTGGGTTTATTTTTTGTGTCTAATTGGAGGCTGCATTTCCATTTGTTGCCGTAGAACTTAAAAAATAGCGAAGTTTTTAAATAAGATAAAATGGCTGTTAGATGTAGTTTAATCAGCGTAGAATAGCGAATGGATGGGGGTTTTTTGTATACACTGAGAATTTTTAGCATTATCTAGTTGGGATGGTGTCATATTCTTGAGATAAAATAATCCCCACGATATTTTAGCAGGTAGTTTATGGGAGCAGTCAAATTGTAGTGTATCAGCTCTGAGATTTATTGAGGTAAATTCTTAAAGTATTATCTGTTTGGGATTCTAAATGATAACTGTTGTTCAAGTTCTATTTTTTTAGTTCGCTCTATTTTTTTATTTACTTCGGCTAATAATGACTCATTAAGTAATTATATCTTAAATTCATTTGAAATATATTAAAAATTATATAGAATGCAAAATTTATTGCTGATTAGAGTTTAGGAGGTACATGATAATGGATTATCTTAGAGTAGTTAAAGAATCAGCCAGTAATTGGGTTATCAATAAATATAGATTGATTAAATGACAATTTAACTTACAAATCATCTAATCATATTCTTTAATTTATTAGAATTTTAATTATTCAACTTACATTTAACACATTAACTATATAATTAAAATGCTACCCCCGTTTTAATTTTAATTAAACAAATGAATTTAATTGGATATCATATTCTATTTCAATCAAATTGTAGATTAATTAAGGGGTTTTGGGTTTTGGGGTTTTGGGGTTTTGGGGT